>NW_021681597.1:13027-35660 GCF_001412515.2 Diachasma alloeum
TTACAGAGATTAAGGGATGAAAGAGGGTTAGTTGATGGGGAATTTAATTCTCCGTCGAAATGCCATTTTGTCATCCCTTAATCTCACTTAGGAGGGGAGAGGTGAATTTTTAATGATCGGGAGTCACTGCGCGCCGCGAAACAGAGATTAAGGGATAAAAGAGGGTTAATTAATGGAGAATTTAATTCTCCGTCGAACTGCCCTTTTTTCATCTTTTAATCTCAATTAGGAGGGGAGAAGTGAATTTTTAATTCGCAGGCAAATGGTGAAAACTCAGTGTGCGCCGCGAAAAAATTATTTTTCTCACGGGCCCCTGACTTTCATGGCAGTTTTTATTTTTTTGTTACAGGGATCAAGAGATGAAAGGGGGTTAATTAATGTAGAATTTAATTCTCCGTCGAACTGCCCTTTTTTCATCCCTTTATCTCAATTAGGAGGGGAGANTTCTCCGTCGAACTGCCATTTTTTCATCCCTTAATCTCAATTAGGAGGTGAGAGATGAATTTTTAATTACCGAGAGTGACTGTGCGCCGCAAAACAATTATTTTTCTTACTGCGCTGTGATTTCCATGACAGTTTCTTCCTTTTTTTACAGAGATTCAGGGATGAAAGAGTGTTAATTGATGGGTAATTTAGTTTTCCGTCAAACAGCCTTTTTTTCATCCCTTAATTTCAATTAGGAGGGGAAAGACAAATTTTTAATTCGCGGGCGAATGGTGAAAAGTCACTGTGCGCCGAGAAGAAAATTATGTTTCTCACTGGCCCATGACTTTTGTCGAAGTTTGTATTTTTTTGTTACAGAGATTAAGGGATGCAAGGGGGTCGATTGATGGCGAATTTAATTCTCCATCACACCGTCTGGGTTTCATTCCTTAATATTAATTAGCCAGCAAATGAATCACCTGAAAAACATTAAGAACATGTTGAGGACGAGGAGAGCATAAATTTCCCCCCAAAATTATCCCTGTGACAGCGGGACTGCTACTGCCGACTTGCCGAGTTACCCGCACAGGCAGTTCGCCCAGCCGTCAGATTCGACCGTGGCGTCATCCCTCCGTTGGGGTCGAACTATTTTTGGCTTGGGGTTATTTCAACCCCGAGATCTGAGCAGAGATCTGAGCCTCTACTTTTTAGTCAATCCTCTTTAGCCTCTACTTTAGTCAATCCTCTTTGTATCCAGCTGTCCATCGGCCGTTATTTTGGAGCACGTCTCATTTTGGACTAATGTTTTCTGGGTATTTCTCTTCAGAGTCCAGTTGAAAAATAATTATTTGTTTAATACATGTAAGTATTTCTTCGAAATATTTAGAAGTACAGTGAAGTGAATAGTGTCTGAAGTTTTCAAAGAAACCTCCCAATCCATTGTAAATCTTTTCGTGCCATGTGTTTGCTGCTATCTCAATGCTGTTATGGGAAAATTATCACTTCCTATGAGTGTTCCATACTTCACATAAATCACTAGTCCGTATGATGAATTATTTCATTTCTAAACAGGTACATATTGCAGATGAGCATTTCTTTTGAGCCAATCCCGCTCCAATAGTCGGAATACTCCTCTGCATCTTCACGTGGTTGCCATACACACCAGGAGCAGGGAAAATACTTGATGATTCATAATTCATCAACATGAAGGGTATCACGAAGAGATTTGAGAGCAGATCACAGGTGATAGAAGAACTTCAAGTCCAATGCCAACGAAGTGATAATGGCACACTGAACCTCAAAGTGACTATATTGACATGGGCATATGCCTGTCAGATCGTGATATGTCTGTCTCCATATACCTACAATTGTCTGGAGCCCGAGGGTTTGATGAATCACCTCCACAAGAGTGAACAGGTCCTACATGAGGTTTATCGTACCCCAGAGATAAACGTCCTTTTTTTTGAGGGTTTTGATGAATCAGACCCTGTATATCCGAATTAGTCGGGGAGAGATGGTCTTGGCTATGAAATCAGGGAATTCAATCAACCTTGTGGGGAACTCTGAAAAATTGGAAAACACGGAGAACAGATGAAGAAAGCTAGTGACGAATTAATCAAATTCAGCAGGACAGGGGCACAATGGACTGTACAGTTTCACTAGTAATGGTTATAATATCATCACTCATCATGATCATTAGACATCTGTTGATATCTTTGAATATCCATCATTTTTATAACTTTCGATCAGTTTTCAGTTTTCATATTTCGCAATAGTGATGAAAATTAGAGGCTTATGAAAAAAAATATCAAGAGAAGTTCCATTTAGGGAGCGAATTGCATAAAAGGAATTTTGTTGAAACTTGCTATTTGTAAAATGGGTTCCTTGATATTTGTTTGGATACCCACGTAGTTGAATTTCAGGATTATAGACATAACAAAAAATTTATAGAAAAAGGACTTTTCTGTTTGAAGTTCTATTGATGCTTGATCGATTCTATCAAAAAATTCTGCAGCTTTAGTGCATAGTTTTCTAATTGAAAATATGGAATAAAAACTATTTGATAGAAAAAATCAGCGGAATTCCGTTTTCAACACAAATTTTTCTCTGATCAAACTGCCGCACCAATAAAATGGGGAAATTTGAGAGGAGTAATTTCCCTCGCAAATATCTCAGTGGAATAAGTTGTATGGAAAAATCTAATTTTATTGATTTTTTAAATGGAATATTTTTTTTAATTCCTATCTGAGAAAACTTGCAGATAGCTTTCCAATACAACTTGCAAAAAAATGATAAAAACTTCAATAGGAGTCCAATACAATTTCGTAACGAATTCACTAGGTTTTTCTTTGAAATTTGTTCATACGTGTAACAGAATTATTTTGCATGATTTGAAGCTCTTCACGACTTACAACTCATTTAATTGATTCTGTTCTTTTCATTATCAGATTCATTCAGGGGAATGATGCCGAAGATGTTGAGGGACACGTTGAAAATGCTCAGTTTTTTGAGAATATGGATAGGAGGCTCTAGTCTAATCTCCGGAATTCCCCCAATTGCGAATGGCATAGGATCACAACTATAATAGCATCTGATATCAGATAGGTAGGTAATGAATTTTCACTTTCCCTTTTTTAATTCATTTCATATTAAAAACTGTGGAATGTCCTTGACATTCAAGTACGCACCAGAAGATTCAATATAAAAATTTTATATCTTCGCTTAGAAGTTCTGTTGGAATTCACCTTTTATTAGTCATTTCTACCACTTTTTCTTGATTCTGTTGAAAGATTTGACTGCTTTTTTGGTATTAAAAGAAGAATGAAAGTTTTCAATGGAAAATATTATGTAGAAAATATAAGGAGAATTGGATCAGTCTTTCTCCTAATTATTCAAAGTCTTGGAATGCTTTTTTTAAATCGTTTGCACTATTGCTACTTTGTCAACATTCTATATTCAAACGAGTTGCAATTGTTCTCTTGTTTTTTTTGTTCTCTTTTCCGTTGTTCTATCAATATACATTCATTTTAATTGGAATTCATGAATTATTTCTATGTATTTATGGCCAGTTATCTCTGCGAATTGTTCGGTTGTATAAGAAGGAACACATGGTCAGTTTCTCAAGCTACATAATAATTTGACTCTCTGCTGGAAATCTAGGATGCGCATGTGGAGCAAAATGTGAAAAATTTGGTCATGTTCAGTGGCACTGCCTAATTCAATCTGTTCATACAACTTATTCTACTAAGCTATTCTCTTTAGAAATTCCTTGACGTAAATTTTTAGTGTATTTCGGAAGGCATTTTTTCTTGCTTTTTCATTGAAATGAAAAACGAACAAAAAGATTTGAAGAATTTGAACCGGGAGATTCGTAACAGAAATAATCTCATTATAATCAATGGTATAAGGACATAAAAAACTCTTAATCTTTACTGTATAATATTGCCTATTTATTATTACCTAAGAGAACAATGTCGCAAAAATGTACAAGATTTCCGAATAGTATTGGTGAATAACTGGTGAAATTCCTAACAGAAATTCAAGAGAAATCAAATAAAATTTTCTAGGGGACGTATTAAGTTTTTCTATGGAATATTATCATACATGATCTTCATGGCACCTCATTACTATCTGAAATATCTCATTAACCCTCCTGAACTGGCGTTTGACCGCCGGCCGAGTCCACTGGCTCGGTAGGCACCATGCCGCCCATGTATTTTTATGGTTTTTGAAAAAAAAGTTTTAAAAAAATGACTAATTTCGGGTTTCAACTTTCAATGAATAGGAAATGACCACAGGGCGAGGAAAAAATTGGCCATTAAATGCGAAAAGTTGATTTGATTTTAGCCCGAAATGAGATTTTTAGAGGTTAAAACACGGGAAGTAGGAACGAAATAAAAATTGTCAATAAATTCAATATAAATGAAAGTAGGCATTCTAATTTTTTCCGATTTTTAATGACTCTAGTTTTATTGAAAAAAGGAAAATTAGAAGATGGGCGGCACAGTGCTCATTGAGCCAGTTCAGGAGGGTTAATGAGTAGATAAAGAAATATTGAGAGGCTTTTTTGCTGAGAATTTCCATACCTCAAAATCAATTTTGTATCTAGGAACAAAATAACTTGTTCTTGGGTCAACTACTCCTGAAATTAAGTGTCCACGTACTCAGATTAGAGATAAATATCAACTAGCAGAATAGACTGTCCAGGGCCAATACGCGGCGGTTGTGAGAGGATTTACGGCATTATGAGACGGAAACTCATGCAAGAAATTTGTAGAAATACATACTTTGGATAAGGCAAGCAGAAAAGAATAAAATTATGGGTCATATCAAGCTCTTATAATAGTCTTGTAGTACTCTTAAATATGACTGAAAAAAATTAGCCTAGTAGTCAAAAGAAAAATCACATGGAATTAATTCAATAGTGAAGTGATAGAAGTATTTCCTGAAAATCTATGAACTAAAACTAGTTTTTGTGAATATCTTCCTTGCAGCGTTCAAGTTTCTCTATGAAAGGGTCTGTACGAAAAATCCTCCATTGTTTTTAGATTTAAAGATATTTATTAACAACTGAATTTGACGTCCAAAGGGCTCATTTTGTTTCACATCATCTCTTAATTGCATACCGTCGTACTCGCACATTAGCACTCATCGAATGATAATGTTGAGGACCAGAAAAACAAGCATTTCAGTTTACATACGGATAAATAATAAACATAACACAAAAAAAATTAGGTGGTCAAGCCTGAAGGATGTTTTTCCTTAAGTTGGTAAGGTCACTCTCTGCCGGGTATTTCTTTATTTATTGACATGATCAGTAATGTCATGAATTTTAATAATTTTTTTGTCTAAAAAATCTTAAGTTGAAGATATTACGACAATATAAACTAATATGATCCAAATAAAATTACGAATGAAAGAATAATCCAACCAGACAGTGCAGCCAATCGACTCATTTGAACAGTGACTCATTTGAAAACATTTTAACGGTTTTTTACCATGTGGATTAGATGGAAAAAAAACTGGAATTTTCATATAGAATCAGCATAATTGCAATTTCAACCATCTAGAACCATCTAGACATACCAGTGAATTCTCTTTAGCTTTCATTTGAGGATGATTTTTCACTAGCATCGTTAATTTTCTAGTCTGGCACATTAACCTTATTGCTGTTATTGTTTGATGATATCGATCTCAAGAAGTGAGTTCCATTATTGAAACATTTTTATGCTTTTTTTATAAATTAAATATCTATATTGGTCTTCTTTTATTTTAGCTGAGCTGGACGAAGGTATTGCCAAGAGCCGTGGACACTACTGCTGGCCTGCGAAAGGTTTTGAAAAACGTCATTCGGACGATTAATACAGTTAATATGTAGAACTGTGATTATTAATTGAAATTGCAGGTGAGTAACATCGAGTTGTGAAGTATACGCATATTGGTACTGAAGAGATAAAGATCTATCGTTAAATATGGATTTGTCTCATTAAAGTAGTATATCCAAACTCCACGTCCGTCGTTGAGTGTAGGGATAAGAATAGTATATTATGCCAGTCATGCCTGAAACCGGCTGGATTACACACTCGACGCTTCGCGTCTCGTGTCTAATTCAGCCGGTTTCAGGCTTCGTGACATAAAATTTTGTTCAGTACTTGTTGGGAAATTTCGTCCTTAACGTGTGTGGTTACATCACTCGCCTTCGGCTCATGCTGTAAACCCCACACACGTTAAAGACGATATTGCCCCACACGTGCTGAAATATACTATTATGTCATTAGGCGATAAAAGTATTATCTAGCGAATGTGGTTTTATAATCCGAGCCGAAGGCGTGGATTATAATCACATTCGCCAGATAATGCTTTTATCGCCGTGTGAATACGCTATTTTATGGCGTTGGGCCCGAAAACCGCGAACTAACCGAGCGAAGCGAGGTTAGAATTACGGTTTATCGGGTCTAATGACATAAATAAATTTGAAATACCCGAAAAAGCAATTATTCATCACAAAAGTTTGGGACTGACGATAACTTTCGTATTAGGCATACATTTTTTACTTGTTTTTTTTAACATTTTTTTCTACACTTTTATCTTTTCCCAAACTTCGAGAAATTCATTTTCTTAGAAGACTGTATTATTTTGCCTCTTCAAAAATGATTATTATCAATAATAGTAGACTGCCAATTGGGCACAAACACAAGTAGAACCTTTTATTCGTATTATCTCCCGTTTAAAATCTATTTTAGATTTCAATCTTCAAAGTTTGAGGTATATTTATACTACTTTAATGAATCATTCTAAGAGAAAATATCACGATATTCTTTCGAATTTTTTCACCTTCGAGAAATGTCTTCTGAGGTCACGTTGTTGCACTCATCCAGGAAAATGGACAGTTATTGTCAATCGATTGATCAATTCATTTGACATAAGTCCAATTTTTAATATGGAAATTAGAAACATTTTTATGAAAATCTATGCACTTCGTGAATAAGTGATTCTAGGCGGGAATATTAAGACATGTTTCGTTGGAAAATTTTGCATGTATAAAAATTGTTTTTTGATGCTTTCTCCTAGAACAACATATTATCCAAATGACAATTATATTAATTGAGATAAGTCTTTCTAGAATTGAGTTACGCAGCAAATTGCCAAGACATCCCAAAGTGGAAAAGAACGATGCTGTGGCTGTTGTGGAAAAATTCATCTCATATTTCCCAACCTCATCACTTCCCAAATACAGTAACGGTGTTTGGAAGGAGATGAGTAAGGCTCTGGACAGTAAATGGAACGCACATGATGTCTACTGCAGCGTTACACGAAATAGGAGGAATATTCTCATCCTGGCGCGTGAAAACCAAGGAATTTTACTTGAAGAAATTCCATGTGATGTAAGGGGTGAGAATTCGGACTCGACGCTGGAGGACTCTGTGTAGATGATGACATTGACAAACCATACGAGTTAGAAAAGAAGGCACAGGGACTCGACAAATTCATATTGGAGATATCTCATTTATGGAGATGGCAGGGTTTTATTCTGTTTTAGATCGAGAAAAATGGGCGGGCATGCTCTCACTCATTATCTATATGCAAACACATCTGTCTTGTGCTTATATCTTTGACAAATCCAAGATTTACAATTCTCACGAGTCTACATTATTATCGAATCACTGGGCCTTGCAAGAGTAAGAAATGTGGAAATCTTTTTTGTTACCTAGATAAACCACCTCCTGCTGATGCTGCCTCATTCCATATGACGATTAGAACAAGAGAGACCTTCTGGGGAAAATCATGAACTGGTGAAACGGGACCTGAGAGGATATTGGCGACAGCAAGTTGGTGCAAAGGTGTATTACATGGAAGCAGGAAATTTCCAGAAAGAAGAAGCTCTGAGGGACACAAAATTTGGTGGTCGAGTGAGGCCGAATGTTCCCGAAATGGCTGTGCTACTAAGAGCAAAAAACGATTTCGCAAATGGCAAATATGACATGAAACCAGGTGATGGAGAGCATGTTGTCAAGTCAATTGAACTGATGCGGTATTCTGAACCATACAGCAAATTCATCCACGAGGTCAAACGGGACAAATTTTATGTGTCCTTTAGCGCTTATAGCTAGTTGCTGGTTTATAAACAGTATTGTCGATCGAATAAAGACGCGACAATTGGAATCGATGGTACTGGCAGCTTGATTAAAAAATTTCGACGTCTTGATGGAACCAAGACTGAGCACATTTTCTTATATTCAGTAACCATCAATCATAATGGACGAACCATTGCAGTTCACGAAGCCCTGAGTGAGAGTCAAGAAACTGATATTCTTTACTGGTGGTTTGCAGAGTGGTTGAGGATGGATGCACCCACTCCTGGACAAATATCCTGCGATCGATCCAGAGCCTTAATGAATGGGATTTCTCAGGCTTTCAATAATATTACAGTGAAGGTATACGTGGAGATCTTATTTATTCGAGCTCTACAGGGTAGCAACTGTGGCTATTTACCACCCATTTACACCTATCTGAGGAATGATGTGGCCCATTTGATGATCCTGGTAGCTAAATGGAATGTTTTCAAAACCATTCCCTTCAGCATAGTTAGACAACTCTACCTTTACTGTTCAGGTCTTCTGATCGAAGCCCAGAATCTTGAACAATTCAGAGAATTCTTCCTATTAATTCTCACGATTGGACTTCATAAATCCGATGATGATGAGATCAGAGCGATTGAACGTGGTACTGTCGCTGATTGTAGGAGAAAGTTGGAGGGATACATCGCTACCCGCAACTTTCCTTTTGAGGGTCCAGGTGTAGAAGAATGTGCGAAGGTTTGTAAAATCGAAGATGTCGAGGAATCAATCCCAGATGAAGGAAGTCCCATCAAGAGTTGGGTCGATAGCCTTCGTACGATGGTAGAACATCCAAGAGAAAGATGTGAAGTACAATCAGGGGCATTAAATGTCTATTATGCAAAGAATTTTATTAATCGCTTAATTGAATTGACTTATGAGTTTCCCCTATGGTCTGCAGCTGCGATACCGGAAAGAGTGGACCGTTCATCAACGGCTTTCACTGAAAGCTTTTTTAATGATTTGAATCACAGAGTTCTAAGGAATGAGGGTTCTGTAAATCGTGCTGATTTATTTCTTAAAAAGATGTTCACCAACAATTATGGAGGTGCTGAGCTCTTTAAAACAGAAACCGAAGGCAGCAGGAGAAACCCATCAAATTCATCGAAAGAAGACTCTCGTGATGGTCATCATTCCAAGGAGGACATGAGCCACAAGGAGAATATAAGACCAGGCCATGAACAAATGGGGGGAGAGTTTTCATTCGACAAATACGGAATCGATCCTCTTACACCTATGTCAGTGAATCCGTCCTCATCAGATTCATCAGATGAGGATGCTGGAACCTCTAGTTCATCGAAAGCAATTTATCAAGACTTTCCTTCTTTAGAAGAAAAATCTGGTGTCCAAAATTCTAAGGAGAAACTGAAGAGGAGGCATCATCATGAACAGAGGAGATATCCGGGACGGTCTGGAGACAAAACCAAAGACCCTGCACTGAAAAAGCCTAGACAGATGTCTCATTCTGACGAAACTCATGAACCGATGGGCAAATTTCTGCGTAATGAGGGGAGGAAACCCATGAAGAAAAAAAACCGCCTAACCCGCTTTAATGCCTAAAGGAGGTTAGGCGGTGTATGAGGTGAATTTGAGAGTGAATTTCTGTGGTTCCCGGTAGCTTAGTCGGTAAGAGTGCCCGGCGCGTATCTGGGAGACCCGGGGCCGATTCCCGGCTGGGTGGAACGGAAATTTTTTCTCTCTAAATTTTAATTCTCTTAGAATTTTTTTTGGTTTGTTTTTGAGGTGAGACCAGATATTTTACAGCGCAATGGGTTGGCTTGTAATTTTCGTAAATAAGCATTATTGCTCAACGGCAACATGAAGAAGGGAAAAGTATCTATAGCGGGTAAAGCTCATCACTCATTCAACACGTGTGGTTTCGATTTAGTGGTTCAAATCTTGGGAGCTGCTATTATGAATGATGAACGATTTAAACAGATCGCCATCAAATCGACAAATAAGACTCTTGGATCTCAAGCAAAAATTTATGTGGCGAGAACAAAACTCCCGTAGTTATTATTCCCGCAAAGGATTAAACTGCATTATCCTGAATCGAGAATTTTGGCATCTTATGAAATCGATATGTTCGATCACTCGGTGAACATTTGGAATGGATGTTTTGGAGCAGAACCATGTCTCACTTATATCAACGATTGTTGGAATTGTGGATTATATGAGAGTCATAAATCGACTCACAGTTGATAGTAATCTGATTGTTGATGATCCAAAAATCAGTTATCGTGATATCCAGGAGGCTCTCCAATTCAATTTCGACCCTCAAATGGTCGTCTGTACAAGAATGAGTGATGATAATAATAAACAATGTGAAGGAAGTGCAATTGTAAAACCTAAAGCCCTTCATAATATGTTGTTCATTGAGTTGGACATTCTCAGTAAGAGGGATATTACTGTCGTGGAGTGCCAGCTGGCAGTAATTCCAAAATATTTGGAATTATTGGGCGATAAATTTCGACTTGCTGGTATTATCTCATCAAGTCCAGGTCATCATACCAGTTATTGTTGGCGACCCAACAACACTTGGGAATTTTGTCATATTCGAGCATCGGGTGTAACCACTGCTAATCAGAGCACGCGAGTAAAGGCAAGTGCAGCAATTTATGTTAAAATTTTTTTCCAGAGATGGCCGTGATAGCTCAAAGGAAACTGGTACTATTCCAGAGAATCCATCTAACTGTCCCAACGGATCACCGACTCCTCCAAGAACTCCTATTATCTCTCCTACACCTTCTCCTTCTTCGAAGGTGAATCTTCGACCAACGTATAATGTCAACAACTGTCACAATCGATCATCTCCACCGACGAATAATAAAAATACTGAGGATTTTCGAACGAAAAAGAGACTCAGACACGTTCTCACGAGATAACTGGTGAAATAAAGGTGATCCAGATATTTACGGAGCTGATGAAACGACGAGTCAATACTCATCAACAGTACCGATGCAGACTCTTTTCATGCGGACACTATATTCAACAATGACACTTTAATAGCACCCACCAATCCAGTTTTGTCTGCTGGTGAAATAATGTCTGATGTGGAAATTGATGGGCAGTTCCTCCACTTGACCAATACGACTATCTTGGACTCCATAATCCACATTCTACTCTACACATCAAACGATGATGAAAATTATCTGCGATCTATTGAAACTTCCTCGGAGAAAATGTTTAGTTTCATTGTCTCCCTAAGAGATCGACAGTTCGATGCAACTGTATATGCAGATAGGGCGGCTTTGTTGATGGATCTATTCCCTACGAAGACTCAAAGAGAAGTAGGGAATGATATATACAGTCTATATCTCCATGATCCAATCAGCTACTTGTGGCAATCATGTTTACCAAATACACCAAATATCTACAAAACATTTGAGTGCCAACAATGTGTCCCTACGTCGTGCCCTTCTCCAATAAATATTAATAGTCAGCTGATCTATCGGAATAATTTCACTGTCTTGCAACAAGCACTCGAATTCTACCCAGCGTTGAAGAAAGTCCCCTGTATTAAGGAAGGTTGTAAGAGAACGTGTTCAGTCCATTGCCACTGTAATTTTCACATTTTCATAAATTTAAAGATGAAAATAAGAGGAAGATCCCAGAAAACCGTGCAATGTAAATTACGAGAGATACCGATATGTTTAACTCTTGACATGACATACAGGTAAACACTTTTCGTTATATTTTTCTATCAATGAATATTTAGGGAATTCAAGCTTACTAACTTTTTTTTTCAACGATGCAGGCTAGCTGGAATAATCGCTCATTCACAAGAAGGATTTGTTGCTTATTGTCACGGATGGAGTGAATCAATCGCCTGGTGGGAGTTATATTCAAGTCATCTGAGAGAAGTTAGACATCCTGATCCTTGCGACATGATCGAACCATATGCAGCTATCTATGTAGTAGATACCAAAATGACTGAATAGTGATATGTCAATTCCAAGAAAAAGGAGCGAAATTTTTGTAAAGGAAAAATAGAACTATGGATTAGGCTTTCACAAAAATAAACCATTTTCTCTCATCAATTACTCGAGATTCATCGACTGAAATTCAAGGACTTTTTTTTTGGTTGAAACTAATTTTTTAGGCTTCGAAATGAAACTCGATACATTCATTTATATTTATGAATTTATGTGGTTTATTTCACTTCACTTCTTCTACCTCATTTGATGACTGAATTCCTGAAATTTTAAGATCTCTATTTGGATATGTATGTACGGGAAAACTGCTTGATTATACAATTTAATATCTTCAGAAATACCAAAATTCCACTATTTTGCTTAAATCGAGAAATTTCCACGAAAAATCAATGTCCAAATTGAATTTTCTTCAAAGAAAGTGATAAGTAAATTTTTTTTAAAATTTAAACAAAAATTTCTCTTATCAATTACTCGAGATTGAAAGCTGAAAATTTACATTTTTTTTTCATGCAAAGATATTTTCTCAGGCTTTAAGGCTCGGGTGTACTATTTTTTAAATGTTATCTGGATTTGTTTTATCTTTAGTAATCCAAAATTGTCAATTGAGTGGTACATTATGTAGAAATTCCCAAAAATTATGATAGAATGATAAAAAAAATAGAAAAAATTCTGAACTTTTTCAAAAAGCGTTTTTAATTGAGATTCAGAATGAGTTGAAAAAAGTGGAAATTACAGATATCTAATTCGCTGTGGAAAATTATCTATTAGCTGTCATTTTCCATGGTGGATAATAAAACACTAACTAATCATGGGTAGTGACCGTTAGGTATCTCAATTTTGAAAGGCAGTGTCTATTCACACGGTCCACGGTAAATTTTACCGTGGATATAGGCTATATTTTACCGTGGATATACGGTCATTTCTACCGTGGATATAAGGTAAGCAGTGGGGTACGTTAGGCCCATTTTTTTTACCGTGGATAAAAGGTAATTCTTACCGTGGATATAAGGTAAAATCCGCAGCGGGTCCCAAAAGTACAAAAGTACCACAAATCTTTCACTTCTGAGAAATTGAATCGAGAAGAGAAGAGGCCACCTCGTGGCAGTGGTGTGCATCGGGCCCATTATTACCGTGGATATAGGGAAGATTTTCACCGTGGATATAAAGTAACTTTTTTCTACTGTGCATATAAGGGGAGTGAATGGCGTGCAGTGTTTCCACTTTTTACCGTGGAAGATGGTTTTAAAGATGACAAATGTCTCTAAAGATGATGTCTGTTTTCAACTGGAAAGCGCAATTGTGACAACATCGTCCAGTGGGGTCTAGGAGTCTCCCCTGGTTCAAAACCATCTTTAGAGGCATGAGCACACCATTTTTCGAGCCGCTTATTCATTTGAGCTCAATAAAACATTCATATCTTGTCTGACATCACTTTGGTTTTAATTGAAAACAACTCTGGTCTTCAACTCTGGTTTTAATTGAAAACCAGAGTTTGTAGCAGAGGTGTCAGACAAGATATGAATGTTTTCTTGGGCTCGAATGAAAGCGCGGCTCGAAAAATGGTGTGCTGATGCCTCTAAAGATGGTTTTGAACCAGGGGAGACTCCTAGACCCCACTGGACGATGTTGTCACCATTGCGCTTTTCAGTTGAAAACAGACATCATCTTTAGAGACATTTGTCATCTTTAAAGACTTCTCCACGGCATTTTTCGAGCCGCTCTTTCATTTGAGCCCAAAAAAACATTGGTAGTGTCTATTCACACGGTTCACGGTAAATTTTACCGTGGATATAGGGTATATTTTATAGGGTTTATTTTATTAAAAATCTACGTCAACAAATGCCAAGAAAAAGATGAAAAAATTCAAGATTGATCTCAATGACTCAAGTTTGGGATAAAACTAACGAGCTTGATCAAAAATTTTTCAGTCAGATTATATATTGAAAAAACAGCAATTTTTTTAGTTTATCAACAAATAATAAGTTAAATATGAAAGTTGAGTGAAAAGGTCAAAAGAGTGAAAATGGAGAGGAGAGAACGAGAAAAAATCACCAAAAGGTTATTTTTTCTCGTGAGAACCAAAGTTCTTATTCCAATAAGATAACTGGATCAAAAGTTATGGCAAATTTTGGTTGAAAAATGAAAAAAAAAGGAAAAAATGGGGACTGCTGAAAAATTGAAAAATGTTTTTTAAAAAATTTCCTCTCCTGAAGACATTCTGTGGAGAATTATTTGCATTTTGTAACTAAAATGGACTTTTCGGCGTTGGCGGCGAATCAGCTTTTTCGTAGTTCAACTTTGAGCGCGCTTGGCGACTTGACGGTTTAAGTTGCGAAAATGCCGCCATTGACTTTTTTGTAGGAAACGTTATGCTCTACAAAATAAGCGTTATGCATTTTTATCCTATCTATCAGGGTTTCGTCTGCATAAAGCAAAAAAGGTCGCGTGGACGCTTAATTTTGCAGTTTTGAATCTTTTTAAACAATTTCCCGGTTTGCTACAATCCCAAAAACTTAGTATGTGTTTCATATGATTCTTCCGCATGATATCTCATGGTTTTTATCTTTCTTCTATCATCCTCGATTTCGGCCAAAAAAAAGTCCTTATTTGATTGGCCTGCAAACTTTATTCGTCTCTCGTTTAACCCTGGTCGTCGCCCCCTGATCTTTGAATTTTTAAAGGCTCTAACCCATAATACAACTAAATCGGCGAGATAATTTCCCTACGCGATGCTTACCACTGATCTCCCTTATATACACGTTAGACATCACCATAGATCCACGGTAAAATCTCCCTTGCATTCACGGTAAAATGTGGAAACACTGCACGCCATTCACTCACCTTATATGCACGGTAAAAAAAAATTACTTTGTATCCTCGGTGAAAATCTTCCCTATATCCACGGTAAAAATGGGCCCGATGCACACCACTGCTTTACCTTATATCCATGGTAAAAAAATGGGCCTAACGTACCCCACTGCTTACCTTATATCCATGGTAAAATATATCCTATATCCACGGTAACATTTACCGTAGACCGTGTGAATAGACATTGAATAATTGTGCAGATTTTGTTTTTTCTTACTATAGTAATGTTCGATTATATATATTTATTCCCCCCCCCCTGAGTGAGAAAGGAATATGTATCGCGCTCGCTCCCACTCATTGTTTTTTTTTTCTTGGTTTTTATTCATTAACAAACATTATTTACATATTTACATAACTTAAAAACTAGAATTGAAAAACTTATATGTAAAGTATTTTCATACGATTTCGTAAACTTATGGTCCATTAGTGACTCTCAGGTTTAATTTTGTATTTGTAAATTTGATTTGATAATAACATAATATTTTTTGGAATGCAATTAACAATGCTATTGATAAATGAATGTGTACACATACTAATGTGCCTTTAAAAAAAGGAAATTTTTTTTAGATTTTGCTGTAATTGAAAAAAAAAAGGCACGACAGGGTATCCGCAGTAGAAGGGATGATTAATATAATTTTTTTTTTCAAAAATTACCTATTGTGAAACTTTTAATAGAAGAAACACTTACAAATATGTAAATTCTTGGTATAAAGCAACTGTATAATAAAGTAAATAAATTAGACTGTATTTATAATTTTGTACTTGTTTTCGCAATCACAGTCTGCGTATTTATTATTAATAATAATATAGTTATGAAAATATTCAAGGAGGACGGAAATTATTCCTATGATATCTATTTCTTTGATAATGCTTATTTTTATTTAGCTGTTTGTAAATTGTTTGACGAGCAGTGAGCTCTCTAATAAATCTATCATCGGCATCCAGCCACCAATAATTTTTTACTCTATCAAAGTTATCAATATCTACTCTTGGAATAACTCTCGAATAAACAAATGGTTTAGACTCAAGATCATCTAAAGGAATTTTTTTGTGTCTTTTAATATGGAATAAAATGGGCCTGTTCCATTCATCTTGGAACAGGCCCATCCTGTCGTACTGAATTAAATATTGGGGTTTGATGTCATTGCATCTGGCCCATTCGATTGCCTCCTCCATTGGGAATTCAGTTAAAGCATTTATAGTATCGTTTTTGATGTTTTTAATTTCATTATAATAATTCCTGGCCAATCTAAGGATAAAGTTATCTATTCTCGGAATTTCCGCTCTATCATATAGCGCTTTGTTACTCACACTACGCTGATAATCGGAGTGTGGAGATCTGTACATGAAAAGGCAAGCTCTTAGACATTTTCTCTCGAATAATCTCAATCGTTCCATCTGGTGAGCACCCATATTCCATATAATTTCACAGCCATATGTCAGTAAAGGTCTGATGAGTAATAGATAGCAAATGATTCTTGCTCTTTTGTTGATAAATTTATTGTGGAATAAAAAGCCAAGAGATTTATACCGATTTCTGGCTTTTACTATTTGGATATCAGAGTGTTTAGAACAACGAACTAAGTAATCTATGTGTACACCAAGGTACTTAACAATTTCCTTATTAGGGATAATAGTTTCCGTATTGATATCTGGATTTTTTATTTTAATCTCGAATTGATTTATACTACGACTTTTCTTTCCCGACATATGACAGCGAGTTGTTCTAAATAAAATAGTTTCGCGTTTCAGCGGATTAACTCTAAGATTCCAAGCAGAATATAGATTATTGACCTTATTTGTCAGAATATTACGTCTATCCGAGATCTCCTTTCCATTGTCTCCTGCTACATAAATAATGCGATCATCAGCGTAGGCTATTGAGTAAGTCTCATTATTATTATTGAGATCAAAAGCATCAATCATATGAGCGGTAAATATTGAGAAGAGACAAGGCGAGTTGATCGTACCTTGTTGCAAACCTTCTTTAATATAAAAAATTGAGCTCGTCAAATTATTATGATTCAAGACTCTAAAGTTTTTGTCGTGGATCATATTCCAAATTGTCCTTACTAAAGGGAGTGGAAATTTGTTTTTTATTAAAATAAAACTTAAGCCGTTTAGCCAGACAGAGTCAAATGCTTTTTCAAGGTCCAAAAGGACCGCTCCAACCATTTTGCATTGAAAAATATTCTCTTGTATATCACTTAATAGTTTATTGACTGCGTGTATCGTCGAGTGATGGTGCCTGAAACCGTATTGATTATCAGGAATTATTTTGTTTTCTTTCTCGTACGATAAGATAGAGTTATTTATTATGGCTTTATAGATTTTGCTTAATGATGGAGTCATACTGATCCGTCTGTAGCTTGCAGGATCAGACAAACTTTTATCTTTTTTATGTATTGGAATTACTAGAGCTGTTTTCCATTGAGTAGGGAAGTAGTAATTGTTCAAACAATTATTGAGGATCTTTACTAGATCCAAAATCATTAATTTAGGAAGATGTTTAATAATTATTGGGGGGATTTTATCCAAAACGCTAGATATTTTATTAGGTAAGTATTTCAGAATTAATTTTACCGTAGAGGCGTCGGTAAAGTAGTTATCAATAGGAGAGTTTAAACTAGCTTTTGTAGCTATGTTATTAATATCAAATTTAGTGAGAGTGCGTTGATTATTTATGTCATTGAGCGTTTCGGATTTGAAAGTTTCGATTTTCGTATCAATTAGTTCTTTTAGTCTTGAGTTTTCGTTTAAATAGCGTGGGGAATTAACTCTTTGATAATGAGCTCCCAATACATTAATCAAATCTGATTCCTCACTGACAACAAATTCATTATTGTCGATGGGAATTCGGCCGATATCACAGTGAGCCTCGTTTAAAAGGGAATCATAGGTTGATTTAATTCTTAATTCTTTAATAATTTGTTTTTTTTTGGTCTAAAAATATTATTTATAGTAGGCATAAATTTTTCAGTGTTTCTGAAATCAATTTGTTTATATATATTTTGCCAATGTTTTTCAACTGCCGTGCTGAATGCAGAGTTGAGTTTTTTTTTACAACTTTTTAATAAATTGTGAATATTTTGAGTTTGAGGCTTTAATTTTATCTTTTTTCAGACATTTATTGTAAATAGTTAGCAATTTGGATTTAGTTTTTTGTAATTTATTGATTTTAGCGTTGGAATATTTATAAATATTTCCTTTTGGTTTACATTTAGGAATTTGTGTTTCAATTGATTTGATGATGTAATTAGAAAAATCTTCAATGTATTGATCGATTTCTTGATTGGATAAGTTTTTATCATCAGGAATTTTTATTTCGTAATTATCATGTAAGTATCTGGAATATAAGTTCCAGTTGGTTTGTTTATATAGATAAAAATTATTTTCAAGATTATTATCGATGTTTATACTCAAAGAGTAATCCAATTGAATAGAAACAATTAGAGCCTTGTGATCACTATCAAAAATGTGTGTTCGTATTTTGTTATCTATTAGATTATCGATGTTTAATCTCGAATCAATTAGAACTAAGTCTAGAAAGGATTGTGATTGTATAAATGTGCAATCTATTGGGGGAATTATATTTAATTTGAATTTATGTTCATTTTCTAGCTCCCAGTGGTGTAGGTGTCGACCTCTATCGTTACGACAAGAATCTCCATACGATTGGTGTCTAGCGTTTAAATCTCCCATAATAATGTAGAAGACGTCGTCATCAAATAATTTTAATTCGTTAAATAGAGTGTTTAATTCATCGTGAAAAATGTTACCGCGATTATAAGCATTCGTAGCATAGATGCCGATGATAAATAATGTTTTGGAGTTTAATGTTTTTATTTTAATGATTGTGTACTCCAATATTAAATTGTTGAGAGAACTCGGGTAGTTAATCGTTGTGTATTTTATATCATTACGAATAATTATTGTGGTTCCTCCTGAGAATTTAGATTTATTCCTATCATTTCTAATCAAATTGTAGTTATCAAATTTTGTTGTGATTTTTATTCAGTTTAGTCTCACAAATTAGAGCAACATCGATATTATTTTTATCTAGGAATGATTGTAGATAATACCGTCTTTGTTGTCGAACAATTGAATTAACATTAATTGAGATCATGTTTAGGCCCTGTATTATTAATGAGTTATCTGTATCATCGTTATTGGAGGTAGAATTAATTCTCGTCGATGCCATTGAGACCAAGGTGTTTAAGAATTAATTCAATGTTTTTTTGGTTTATCTCCACTTGTTTTGTGACTTGATTTAGATTATTTGTAATTGCAGAGACAATATCATTTTGAAGTCGAGACGCCCAAGCGACCCCTCAATAACAACGGGGTGTCTTAATCGATTATTATCATTACTGTAAGTTTAATCTGCTTGTTGTTTTTTCTTCTGTGATTGAATCTTATTTTGTTCATTTATTTGAGACTCGAAGCGTTTTTTGACTTTAACCGTGTCCGCAAATGATATACCAGGAGTGATTCTATTGTTAATTAATTGGATTTTATCATTTTGTTTCTTTTTCGATTTCTGAAGATTCTCTTCAATAAATCCAAACGCGCTTTTGTAATATGGGCAACCCTTATAATTAGCTGGGTGTCCATTAAGTTTGCAATTAGCACACTTTAATAAGTTTCTATCGGAATCGTTGGAAAGAGTACATTCACCGGGTTTGTGATTATTGCTACATTTAACACAACGAAAAGTCAAAGAACAATTAGCAATCGAGTGACCTAGTCTCTGACATTTCTTGCATTGGAAAAGACTATCCCTTCTAAGGGGTTCCCAACGCACCCTTTGATAAAGGAGTACTTTTAATTTAGTTGACTCAGCTAAGATCGAGTTACTAGTTGCTTGAATTAGATATCCAAAATAATTTGTTTTTTTATTGAATACTATTTTTGTAACTTTTAAAATTTCTACATCTTTTAAATTTAATTCTTTGAGTTCATTTAAAATTTCAGCATCGCTAAAATCTCCGAATAATCCCTTCATTACTACAGTCTTCAATTTCTCATTTTTAGGAGTATACGTGTAGTATTCTATTTTTTCTTTTTTGAGTAAGTCTTTAAACGTATTAAAAGTCAAAATATCTTTCGGGTGAATTGTTACGTAAGATGAATCTCTTGGCTGATTTAGGTGAAATTTATTCTTTACCTCGTCGCCCAAGTTGAGTAGAAGTGTTGCCAATTCCTTCAAGGACTTTCCAATAGTATGGTTGGGGGGAGGTCTGTGTCCGCTTGCATTTTGTGTCCCACTCATTGTCGTCTCCGTCGCGTTGGCACGTGCCCGTTCTCCGCCAAACTTAACGAGTGCGAGTGAGAAAGAAAATGGAGAAGGAGGAGAGAGAAAACATTCCAAGTCGTTTCAACGGTTGGAACGTTTTCGTTGTTCTCCAGCGATCTACACATAATGGGATTAATTCAATAATAATAGATTAATGAATAATATTTCTCGCAGATTATTGCGAGATTTAGATGAATGGTTTGCCTCCTTCACTGACCATAAAAAAGTGTATCCAATCGACAAGATCTCCCGATGGAATGGAACGATGTGAATGAATCAAGTATCAATTTGAATCTTTAAAAAATTAATCGAGAGTGAAAAAAAATCCGGGAATTCCACTCTGACATTTCTCTATTGTCTGTATTTACCGAGAAAAAAAAACATTGTTACTAGGAATCGATGTGTCTTTTTTAGGCAGCTGCATTTCTGAAATGCAATGAGCAAGCAATGTTAAATTAAGTCATTTTGTAAAAAATTTCTAGTGACATGATCCTGAAAATCAAAGGAAAGTCTTGAATTCAGGAATGATGTCTGTAGGTTTCAGTAATATTTTCGCGGAAGTTCCGGGAACACTTATTGGGAATTTTTATCGCGTTGCCACATTACGGAAATTTCAAGGAATTTCGTCATTGCAAATTAAAACTTCTATGAATTTCAGTCCAATTATATGTGTACGTCCACGTGAAAAGGGCCCATTTTATCGCATCTAATTTCCGAGATATTCACGTTTTTCTGTCCACTCCATTTATCCCATTGTTAAATTGATTTTTTGATCTTTTATACGGACGTCACACGGAGAAAAATAAATCGGTAAAAGTCTTGCGATCGCAAGGAGTTTCCCGAAGATCCCCATTTTTCATGCACGAAGAACAATGAAGCTTTTTGGAATCTTCGAGAAATTCTATCCTATCCTACTCAAGTAGGAGCGGAGGAATGAATTTTCAAAAGCGCGGAGTAACCCCGAACGGTTCTCCGGCGTCGAGTGAGCGCGGAGGGGCTCCCCCGATTAGAAAATTCATTTCTCCCCCTCCCGCCCCCCGCCGCCCTAATTGAGAAGAGGGAATGAACGCAACATCTATCGATCGAGAATAATATTCTCAATAAATGACAGTGGTTTCATTTCTTAATCTTTATTAGGAGAGGAGGAATGAATTTTCAAAGCGCGCAGTAACTCCGAACAAGTTCTTCTCATTCACAAATTAATTTCTCCCCTCCGTAATTGAGATGAATTAATGAAACCAAAG
The DNA here is from genome assembly GCF_001412515.2 of Diachasma alloeum. NCBI lineage: Eukaryota > Metazoa > Arthropoda > Insecta > Hymenoptera > Braconidae > Diachasma > Diachasma alloeum. The sequence goes on from NW_021681597.1 coordinate 34,410, forward strand.
CTTACCGATTGAGAACTATATTTTTAATAAATGACATCGGTTTCATCTCTTAATCTCAGTTAGAAACGGAGGAATGAATTTTCAAAAGCGCGGAGAAACCCCGAACGGCTTTCCGACGTCGAGTGAGCCCGGAGGGGCTCTCCCGATTGGAAAATTCATTTCTCACACCCTAATTGAGATGAAGGAATGAAACCGAAGCCGATCGATAGAGAATGAAATTCTCAATAAATGACAGCGCTTTCATTACTTAATCTCAAGTAGGAGCGGAGGAATGAATTTTCAAAAGCGCGGAGAAACCCCGAACGGCTCTCCGGCGTCGAGTGAGTCCGGAGTAGTGCAATGAACAAAGGTCTAACATACGAATGTTTGCTAATCAGGCTCCATTTTTGATACGATTTGTGATTTGGGCGTATGAAACTAAATGCGGATTTTTCAGGTTCCCCAAGTTTGTGCGGGGGTTGAAAAAGCCAAAAAACTACCCCTGAAAACCGTTTTTTTGAAATAACTCGTGAATAACGCGCTGTACGTCCAAAAACGTAGTATACAAAGTTGTAGAGCTCAAAATTCGACACAAAAAATGTTCGGGGCACTTTACCCCTATTCCCAACCATTCATCCCCCAGAGCCGCGTGAAGATCAGATGGAAAAAAAAAGTTTTCCATTTAAAAAATTGAAGTTAATGAATTTTTTTTTTGTAATTCCGAATATCAGTGTTTTTTTTTTCAATAGCTTATTTATTTATTCAGAGCGAATTTATTATATGTTGCTATTTATATCTTGACATTGAATCGATGAATTTCTTGTTTTTTTCTTCCATAGTTTTTATTAGAACATTTACCACAAATTTTGTCTTGATCGTCCCCACGAATCTCCTATGGATTCAAAGTTAAAGGCAATTTTCTAGCTCCAACCCCTAAATCCGGCGCCGGGGATGAGAACCTTTTGTGCGAGAGAGTCTTCGCGACAAAAAGAGCAGCCAATTATTTCAATACTGAACCGGAGGAATGGGAAAATTTCCAGATACTTGTTTCGGAGGGTAAAATGGAGCTGAAGTTCTTGGGTGGTCCATACAACGATTTCATTGTAGGCCAGTTCTTGAAACCAGCTGAGGAGGCGTAGGAAGCTTTTTGGAAGATAAAGGAAAAAACAATATTTTCATTTTATTTTTTTATTGATGAAANGTAGGCCAGTTCTTGAAACCAGCTGAGGAGGCGTAGGAAGCTTTTTGGAAGATAAAGGAAAAAACAATATT
>NW_021681598.1:0-169 GCF_001412515.2 Diachasma alloeum
GGAGCTGGAGAAGACGATGATTCTCCACGTGGAGAATGAATCCATTCTCATCTCAGATAGATCTCTTCAACCTGATGGAGATTGGAAGAGAAGAAGAAGAAGAAGAAGAAGAAGAAGAAGAAGAAGAAGAAGAAGAAGAAGAAGAAGAAGAAGAAGAAGAAGAAGAAGA
>NW_021681598.1:5155-9938 GCF_001412515.2 Diachasma alloeum
AAACCGCGAATTCAACCCGCGAATTAAAACCTCGAATCAAAGCGCGAATTACTTAATCCCACTAAAGCGCGAATTAAAACCGTGGATCAAAATCGGGACTGAAAACCGCGAATTAAAACCGTGGATCAAAATCTGGACTGAAAACCGCGAATTAAAATCGGGGCTGAAAACCGTGAATTACAGCCGTGACTTGATTAATCCCACCACCCACTCGCGGGGGCTTCTCCCATACTTCTTGTGCCCAGAATCGACGAAATGTAAAATCCGCGAATTAAAACCGCGAAATTAAAACCGCGAATTCAACCCGCGAATTAAAACCTCGAATCAAAGCGCGAATTAATGAATCCCATCCCACCACCCACTCGCGGCGCATCCCCAGACCCTTCCCAAAATGGTTGGGCCAGAACCGCCCCTATATATCTACTGAGCTGTGTTTTCACGATCTTCATTGACATCAACATTCATCGTTGAAGATTTACATGATTTATAATTTGCTGCAAAATCGGCGAGGTAAAGATGATCATACTCGAGTGGCCGTTCCTCATAATGTTAGATGATGTTCTTAGTCCAAATATCGGTGCTATTTGGTGCAATATTCTGCTCATTTATTTGTAATTTTCGTTTACAAGATTTCGGCCTTTCATGTGGCCACACGGTGAGAATATAGAGTACATCTCGACTGCAGTGACTCATTGGTTAACGCAGTAAATACCAAGCTGCTTCCTATGCTGACAACTCAACCATGTTCAATAGTTTAAGACCTAGACGTTTGAGTAAATTGCCATAATCATTATCATAAGATTCATGATCCAATTGTAATAAGTGACGATGGAGGTTGCTGATGCCACGATTCGATTCATTTATGTACTCCACTACGTAGGTCGCGCAACTGTACTCATCCAATATGAATTGCAAATCCATATTAGAATTGAGGACACTACTGATCCATGGGTGAAAGGTCGGCCGTTGTAAGGTGGATCTAATAACATTGAGATAAGAATCTGGTTGCAGTTGATGATCACGCAGGAATGTTTCAGATTATCATATTGTTTTTCTTCTAGTGCTTTCCGTAAATGACTTGCTTTCTTGCGAAGGATTTCTCGTCGTCCATCTTCTTTTGACATTGGGAGGAGTATACGAGTTTCTTCCATGGGCCAGTAGGGAATATCGAAGTGGCACGTGGCTTCTCCGCGTTTAGTGCATGTAAATGTATGTTGGTGGACTTGATTCCCATACATTGGCTGAGGGAGATCAGTTTGATGAACAGAGTATAGTTGCTCAATGAATTTGATGGTTTCTGGCATAGTCTCACTCGCTGCCTCGTGAGGATCATTGTCAAGCCATAACAAAATATGAGCATGTGGACTTCCTCGTTGTTGGAATTCGATACGTTGAAAGTAATCAGTAACGCGATATTGGCCAAATGGGTTCCATTGACGGCGTGACTGTGCCATGGACATGATTACATTGTCCAAGTTGTTGAAGTAGATGCAACATGTTACTGGATCTTCATTTACCAGACTGCAGCATTGCGAACACGATAAGTCAGATAAAGGATCTTCAATGGATACATCCAGGAATTGGTCATTTAATTTGTACAATATACGGAGAAGGTGTGACCACCGAATTCCATTTGCCGATTATGTCATGAACATTGTTGGCTTCCCCAATTGTCGAATCATAGCAAATAAATCTTTCTCGCGATCAGCCCAATACTGCATTGAATTAGGTACTGATTTGAAAAATGCGAAGTCCTTATGAATACAGTCCTCAAGAAATTGTCGACTCTCTAGCATTTCTCGTGTTATTTGTTGTTTTTTTCACACACTTGAGTGTGCTATATAATCCTTCGACAACTCGCTGACGAAAAATGTTCATAGCCATGTCGTGTATGTGAGATGGTGAGGCACCACGTCTATCTCTTCGACGAATCTTGCTTGTTGAAATCATGTATGAAGTCACGGTGATGTTTAAGTTGAAAGATCGTGGAACTCCATAATATATTCCCGGAAATGATAATTCTTCAGCATATTGGTCATATAATAAATTCATTGGTCTACTACGCGCACCCGGAGCGATATCCAAGCACATGTCTTCATTCCAGAGAAGTGGGTGTTGTCGCGCCAAAAGCACCTCTGATTCTGAAGTTTGTTGATTGTTATCTGATTCAAGGGGCTCTGTTAGTAATACTCCCTGTATTTTCATTAGATGTTTTTATTTTATGAGTAGTGTCCATTTTATCCAAAACATTGAAGTCTACTTTTATGTTGTAGTGACGATACAGGGGAGTATTGACTAAATAGTTGAGCCATGCTTTGATTACTGATTTCTTAACAAATCCGTGCAAGTAAATTGATTTATGAATCAAATTACGTTTAATGTTGACGTTAAAACATTGGTCATCATCTAATTGACGTGGAAGCATTTTTACCATAGTATTAACATCAACCGGCACATTTATTATCTAACCAATAATTGAATAAATCCTTCACGGCGAAGTCTACGGATTTGCATGAAAAGCAGTCGAGGTGACACTAGTCTTTCAGTGATAGGATCAAGTGGTGANTTGGTGGACTTGATTCCCATACATTGGCTGAGGGAGATCAGTTTGATGAACAGAGTATAGTTGCTCAATGAATTTGATGGTTTCTGGCATAGTCTCACTCGCTGCCTCGTGAGGATCATTGTCAAGCCATAACAAAATATGAGCATGTGGACTTCCTCGTTGTTGGAATTCGATACGTTGAAAGTAATCAGTAACGCGATATTGGCCAAATGGGTTCCATTGACGGCGTGACTGTGCCATGGACATGATTACATTGTCCAAGTTGTTGAAGTAGATGCAACATGTTACTGGATCTTCATTTACCAGACTGCAGCATTGCGAACACGATAAGTCAGATAAAGGATCTTCAATGGATACATCCAGGAATTGGTCATTTAATTTGTACAATATACGGAGAAGGTGTGACCACCGAATTCCATTTGCCGATTATGTCATGAACATTGTTGGCTTCCCCAATTGTCGAATCATAGCAAATAAATCTTTCTCGCGATCAGCCCAATACTGCATTGAATTAGGTACTGATTTGAAAAATGCGAAGTCCTTATGAATACAGTCCTCAAGAAATTGTCGACTCTCTAGCATTTCTCGTGTTATTTGTTGTTTTTTTCACACACTTGAGTGTGCTATATAATCCTTCGACAACTCGCTGACGAAAAATGTTCATAGCCATGTCGTGTATGTGAGATGGTGAGGCACCACGTCTATCTCTTCGACGAATCTTGCTTGTTGAAATCATGTATGAAGTCACGGTGATGTTTAAGTTGAAAGATCGTGGAACTCCATAATATATTCCCGGAAATGATAATTCTTCAGCATATTGGTCATATAATAAATTCATTGGTCTACTACGCGCACCCGGAGCGATATCCAAGCACATGTCTTCATTCCAGAGAAGTGGGTGTTGTCGCGCCAAAAGCACCTCTGATTCTGAAGTTTGTTGATTGTTATCTGATTCAAGGGGCTCTGTTAGTAATACTCCCTGTATTTTCATTAGATGTTTTTATTTTATGAGTAGTGTCCATTTTATCCAAAACATTGAAGTCTACTTTTATGTTGTAGTGACGATACAGGGGAGTATTGACTAAATAGTTGAGCCATGCTTTGATTACTGATTTCTTAACAAATCCGTGCAAGTAAATTGATTTATGAATCAAATTACGTTTAATGTTGACATTAAAACATTGGTCATCATCTAATTGACGTGGAAGCATTTTTACCATAGTATTAACATCAACCGGCACATTTATTATCTAACCAATAATTGAATAAATCCTTCACGGCGAAGTCTACGGATTTGCATGAAAAGCAGTCGAGGTGACACTAGTCTTTCAGTGATAGGATCAAGTGGTGATAGTTCCACTGGCTTTGGTGGGTATTGGAAGCCATTAATTTTTGCTAAAGTTGGTAACTTTCTTCTACTCTCACTTGAACGACAAGTATTGCATAGATGGAACATATTTGGAACGCCTCAGGTGAATACCTGAGCTTGCTGTGGTGTTACCGTTTTCAAATCTTGAGGAAACCATAAGCGGTTACATACATCACATGCTACGCCAAAGTCATGCTGTTTGAATGCTTCGTCAAAATAAGTATTGCAATGGATGTATCGGTTAATATTCTTTGTTGCAATTGAAAGATCCACCGGAATAGGTAGTTTGCGTGAATCCATGTGTATATCCATGTTCTCATTTGATTTCCTTGCGGTATTCGTACTCCGTGTTGAAGGATCCTGCGTGACAGAACTGGTATTTGATCTTTTATTCGTCATTGTTGTTGAAATCTCGGTGAGAATTGGAGATCTATTTGATCCGTTCGATGAGACATGAGGTACAGCTCCATTCTAATACGCTTTCTTTTCATCGATTCCTGTTATTGGATTATGTGTAGGAATACTCAATAAAAACACATTAGTTTTATTCTTCAAAGTAACACTCTTTAATGATCGCACGCAGAAGGTATATCTTTCTCCAACGAAGTCTCTAGGACGACTAACTAAAAGTCATGAGAGTTTTCACTCTCTGGACCCATTTGACAAAAGGCCCTTGTTTCAATTTTCTTCAGCCTCTCCTTTGTGACTCACCATGAGGACTGTTTTTCTTCACGTCTCTATTTTCTAAGAAAAGCCATAAATGTCACCCTGAGTGTTTGGGTGGAAAAGAGAAAATGTTTAACTAAACTAAGAAATTAATTTTTGTATTCAGGCATGAATTCCAACAC
>NW_021681598.1:12072-38296 GCF_001412515.2 Diachasma alloeum
AAAGTCTCTATTGCCGTAACTACACCATCGTATGCATTTGGCATTGTCAATAACAAATGTGCGATCTTGTCCATCTCTTCTAATTTAGCACCGGCTGTGATTAATTCACTAATCAAGTCATCAAAATTCACAAAATGTTTCAACAGGGTTGTCTCGCCCTCCAGTTTCAGTGCAAGTAACTTCTTTCTCAGTGCAAGTTGAGTCGCAAGGCTTTTCCTCAAATATAATTTGTCCAATTTTTCAAAAATGTCTCTTGCCTTGGTTTCATTTGTGACAAAACCCAAAAATGAATCACTTAAATAATGAACAATCACACTTGTGGCAGTACTGTCCAATTTCTGCCACTCTGCAGTTACATAATTAGGAACTGGTTCACTAATCACTTTTATTACACCGAGTTCAGTGAGTAAAGCATAAATCCTGAATCTCCAAACATTATATTTTTCACCATCGAACAACTTAATGTTTCTCCTATCGCTTTTCAACGACGTAGACATTTTAATTCACTTTTTAATAACTCAAAATAAGAAAAACTTGACCATAATAGAAAGAAATTAACTACTATAAAACGCGGAGTATCCTGGGCCCATAACCTATTGGATTATGTGTAGGAATACTCAATAAAAACACATTAGTTTTATTCTTCAAAGTAAAACTCTTTAATGATCGCACGCAGAAGGTATATCTTTCTCCAACGAAGTCTCTAGGACGACTAACTAAAAGTCATGAGAGTTTTTACTCTCTAGACCCATTTGACAAAAGGTCCTTGTTTCAATTTTCTTCAGCCTCTCCTTTGTGACTCACCATGAGGACTGTTTTTCTTCACGTCTCTATTTTCTAAGAAAAGCCATAAATGTCACCCTGAGTGTTTGGGTGGAAAAGAGAAAATGTTTAACTAAACTAAGAAATTAATTTTTGTATTCAGGCCTGAATTCCAACACCTGTAAATAATTAAATATAAATAAATAATGCAGATGAACTTTACTGAGGTGTTATACTTTTCAGTGTATGGCGCGTATGGGAAGCACAGAACAAACCCTAAATGATGTATCTCTTCTATATGAAAATAATTTACCTGTTGGGAAATTACTCCAGATTGATCCTATATAATGCAAGATGAATGTATATCTGCGCTCTTGAAATGGTCCTCACAAAGACAAAATATTTTTTCATGAATTACTAAGTCGGAATACGTCGTAAGAATTGCTGCTATCCACGGTTCTCGTATATTTTTATCGCGTGGTATAGCGAAGAATGACTTATTTGGTAGTTGGGGACAATTTGAAATGGAGCAGCCCCTCGGCATTATGAATGGAAATCCTCTATCACTTCCTTCTCACTAGTTTCAACCCTCCCTCATATAGCGGTATACTATTTCCAGAAAGGTCTATTTTAGAACTCTCGTGTTCAGATGTGTCCTCCTAGAATAAAAGAATGTTCTAGAATATCTATAAACATGTAGAATTTAATGGATCAATTCATAATAAATCTTTTGTATTCAGTGAATTGTATTATCAATTGCAATTATTCTTACCTTAATCAACTCTGTTTCCCTCAACTTCTGGAGATGTGAAGTCATTGAGATTCAATCCTCAACTGATCTCCAGTCGCTCCAGTCCTCTCTTATATACGGGTATTCTATTTCTGGAAAGGTCTATTCTAGAATTATCGTATTCAGATGTATTTTCTCAGGATGAAAGAATATTCTAGAATATCTGTAAACATGTAGAAGTCAATGAATTAATTCACACTCGGTCATTTGCAATAGATGAATTGTATTATTAATTGCAATTATTCTTACCTTAATCAACTCTGTTTGCCTCAACTTCTGGAGATGTGAAGTCATTGAGATTCAATCCTCAACTGATCTCCCGTCACTGCAGTCCTCCTTTATATAGGGGTATTTTATTTCCAGAAAGGCCTATTCGAGAACTTTCGTATTCAGATGTGTCTGACGAGGATGAAAGAATGTTCTAGAATATCTGTAAACATGTAAAAGTCAATGGATTAGTTCACACTTGACCATTTGCGTTAGGTGAATTGTATTATTAGTTGCAAATAGACCGGGCGCGCGCTTTCACGAGCGCTGATGTACATATTACCTCATTTACTTGTTAGAAGCTTCCTTTCTTTCATTACAATTCCAAATCTATTAAATTTTATAGATAAAAAAACTTCTTGAATTTCGTCGAAATTTCTAGCAATTCCTTGAATTTCTTGGAAAGTTCCAAAAAGATCTCGAATTTCTCAGAAATTTTAAGGAAGTCCTTAATTTTCCACGAAATTTCTAGAACGTTCTCAAATTCCCTCGAAATTTGTGGAAATTACTTGAATTTCTACAAACTCAAGGATTTTCCTCGAAACTTCTGGAAACTGCTTGAATTTTCTTGAATTTTCTGGAAATTTTAGAATTAGCTCGAAATTTCTAGAAACTTCTTGAATTCTGTCGAAGTTTCTAGTAAGTCCTCGACTTCTCTCGAATTTTCTAAAAAGTCCCTGAATTCTCTCGAATTTTCCAGAAATTCCTTGAATTTTTTCGAAATTTTTAGAAACTCTTTGAATTCTGTCGAAATTTCTAGAAAGTCCTCGACTTCTCTCGGAATTTCTAAAAAGTCCCTGAATTCTCTAAAATTTTCTAAACTTCTAGAAAGATCTCGAATTTTTCCGAAATTTTAGGGAAGTCCTTAATTTTCCACGAAATTTCTAGAACGTTCTTGAATTCCCTCGAAATTTGTGGAAACTTCTTGAATTGCTCCAAAATTTCTATAAATTCCTTGAATTTCTTCGAAATTTGTAGAATGTTCTTGAATTCACTCGAAGTGTGTAGAAACTTCTTGAATTTCCTCGAAACTTCTGGAAATTCCTGGAATTTTCGTGAACTTTCTGGAAATTTTAGAATTAGCTTGAAATTTCTAGAAACCCCTTGAATTCTGTTGAAGTTCCTAGAAAGTCCTCGATTTCTCTCGAAATTTCTAGAAAGGCCCTGAATTCTCTCGAATTTTCTAGAAATTGCTTGAATTTTTTAGAAATTTCTAGAAAATCCTTGAATTCCCTAGAAATTTCCAGAAACTTCCTGAAATTCCATCAAGATTTGTAGAAAACCCTTAAATTCTCTCGAGTTTTCTAAAGTCTCTTTGAAATTTGTCGAATTTCCTAGAAATTCTTTGTATTTTTCCATAATTGGCTGATACTAGATTAATTAGTAGTTAAATGAAATCATTAAAAACTACACATTACTTACATGAAGAAGAAAACTCACTGAAATATTTCAACTATTTACTTCTTGCGGTATTCACGACTCCACTGCCGATTAAAGACTGCCGCTGAATCGCATCGGTCCCCTTTATATAGGGATTTTTGAATCTAGAAATTTCTACACTGGAAATTTCTAAAGGATTTAGTCGATAACTTATCCCAATACTCACTTGGTAAATTATTATCAATCGGATTTTAGTTCATAAGTGATCCAATAGATGGCGTTGAACATAGTGTACTTTTTCCGAAAACCCTCCTCATATCGAGCCCAAAGACGTGTACACGTAAAAAAAAAGGAATAATTAATTAAAGCAACTGATAAAGGTTTTTTTTAGCAGAATTCTTAAACTATTAATTCTTGTAAATTTCTATTGCAGATATGGGGGCGAAACATCGAGAAGAAACTGAGAATTCCTATAAGATGCCCTAGTGAATTAAATCAACAAACAAAATAAATAATCTGAAGCCATTGGATCCGGGAAAGAATTGAATAATTCACCTGAATATATTTACGATATCCACATTCATGGAGCTTATAGCTAAGAGAAAGACACAGTATTCGTCTTGACAAGTCTTTAATTATTTTGGTAACGAATAATTTTAAAGGGGAAAGTGACAAGAGAAAGATTTCTTATGAATATTTTTTCAACTACATAAGAGGTCTTTTGATATTCCTAAAATCATTTCAGTAGAAACAAAATCTGCTGACAAAATTTATTGTTGAAAACTTTCCTCAATTTTGTAACTGATTGAATATAAGAATAAAAGAATAATAATATTTGAAACTTTTAATTCCGACAGATTCTATCAGAAACACTTTCTATTTTCTTTTCATACTATTTTCCAAACCACTTGGGCTATCCAACAGTTGGTTTATTTTTATTAGAGTGTAAAGTCACTGACTAAATCTTTCATCTGTAATTCAATGAATTTGGCAAGTTTCTTCCATTTGCAGAGAAAGATATTGATCTTTGCAAATTTTTGTTGCAGATATCGGGCGAAACATCTGACAGACTAAACATTTTCACGAACTTCAGGGGTGAATTAAATGAACTAACAAAATGAATAATCTGGGCGGTGGGTTAGTGGGACAGAAAAAAATTGAATAAAATTTTCTGGAAATTTTAAGTGTTTAATTCAATTCCCGAAAATGGCCGTAGAATTTTGATTATCTCGAAAACTACAATAATCAGAACCTCAAATCAGAATTCATAATGAAGCCAGGAAAATTTCCAATCCCACCCGCCCTTTATGAACCCGTTTTGCCCAACGATTCCCCTAAAAACCCCACGAAATCATATTTCTGTCCAAGATTCGTTTTCACTGATTACCTCGAGGACAAATGCTCCAAGAGACATCACTAGCTTCTTTTTGGATCAGGAATTCCCCTATGGACTCCCTGACTTGACCCACCCCTACCCAATTGACAACAGCACATACAGTTTCAAAAAATGTTATGACATTATACTCAATCATTTTCATTCCTGCATTATTTCTAAATGTTATATTTTTTCATCATCATGTTTTGTTATTTTATTTAGACTGGACGTTGGCGAGTATCCATCTCAGCCACAATTTTCGCAACTCCCTTCATCAGGACATTCGTGATAGCCACGTTGTAACGTTTGTAGATGAGCTCGCCCATATCGTACAGATTATAGATTCTGGACCTTGCCCTTGGAGATGCCCACGTTTCACTGCAGCTCTTGACACAGTTTTTTCTGGTCATCTAGGGTAGCTTCAGAGATTCTTGTGCTTTTCTAGCTTCTCGACACGCTTCAAAGCTTCATCCCTCATGTGGCCTTTTCGTTTCAGATTGTTCTCCATTTTTGTTTTCTTACGACTCTCGTTGTCGAGTCAGTCCTGATCATATTTCTGTCCTCGATTTATTGAATCCAGTATGTGGAGGTAGGAGAGCTGATTAACAACCTGTTTCTTCTTTCAAACGATAGTATTCCTTTACCTGTTGAAAATGAGAAAGTGCAATTTTCAATTTCAATTTATTAATGCATTTGGGATACAATGCCCCATCGCATAGGGGAGAAATGTTAACTAGGATAAATACATAATTGTTTGTAGATGTGGTAGGTTGATTGTCTGCACCGAAGTGGCTAGGGCCGGGTGAAAGAAAAAAAAAAAAGAATAATAATAATAATGAAAGTAAAAATAATAGTTAACAAAAGAAAAAAGAATAGTTCAGGAACAGAAACTGATGGATTTTTGTAGAGATCTCATAGAAGCATTCAACAAATCCAGACGCCTTCTTGTGGTAAGACAATTCTTAATAAAGTTATAGAGACTTTTGTTTTCTACAAAGTTCGCATTGAATATAATCGTGCTTAGTGCTTTACTAGATAATTGAGGTAGCTTATTAAAAAGTTCAGAGCGCTGTTTAAGAGTAACTGTACAGACTAGGGAGAAATGGTCAAGAGTATCAAGTTCATTGAGGTTGCAGTAAGTGCAAATTTGTTTTGGCTTAAAGGTTACTCTCTCTTTATCAACATAAAAATAACATACATAAACATTTGAGACCCTCACCTGAGCTAGTAGTTTTTTAACATAAAGCTCATGATTCTCGAGGAGATAATTAGCCGTCCATGCTGGGTTAGATAAATGATAAGTTGGAATAAGTTGGCACGAGCTCGAAGACCTCCATCTGAACAAGTCCTCGTCTCGAAGGACTTGCTCATATTTACAAAAAATTTCAACTGTTTTTTCAGCTAGCGTTGAATAAGTTAGCTCAGAAAATAAATCACCAAAGTTAGTGGACAGAAGAAGTTCTCTAATTCTTGCACACCAATTATAGTTCGGATCACAGTGGGGTTTAAGAATTAGCTGATGAAGCCTCCGGATGCAAATAGTTGGTAACGAGGAGTCACCTCCTTTCAACATCTTTAGAAACCAATCCCAGGATAACTTCATGATTCTATACTTGATATGAGGGATGTTTGCTTCGAGTCTTAGGACCCAACCAGGGGTAGAGCGAGGGAGACTAAGCGATTTTTTAAAAAAGTCCATTTGGGCTTTTTCGAGGTCTTCAGAGTGGAAAAAGCCCCAGGAGGGCACAGCGTGGAGGAGGGTTGATGAGACGAGAGCATTGTAAAGCGTGGCATATGAACTCCAGGAGCTAATACCCAGGCCAGACAGGTGTTTCAGAGCTGCTCCAGTGGCCATCTTGGCTTCGGCAATGGCATGCTGAGCAGCCTCATTACAGAGCCCATTTCTAGACAGGGGGACACCCAGATACATGTATGACCTTACCACCTCGAGTTCACTACCTTTGTACATTTTATAGCGAGCGGGTAATTTCTTAGCCCTACCATTCTCTTTGAACACCATGATTTTTGTTTTAGAAACGTTTAGGGCTAGACCATTTATATCACAATATTCAGCAAGAACTCTGAGCGCCCTTTCTAACTTTATGTGTGAATCAACTAGTATAACGGTGTCATCAGCGTACAATAACATTAAAACATCCGTGAAACCATCAATATTCTGGCCCGAGATACCCCGTTCCCTGAAGAATTTTTCAAAGTCGGCAATGAACAGTATGAATAAAAGGGCACTCAGAGTTTCGCCTTGTAGGACTCCTTCGGTGACATCGAATTTTTCAGTGAGTTGATTATTGCATTTGACTTGAATCTTTGCATGATCATATAACGACTTAATGGTTCTAATTATTTTAGAGCTGACTTTCAGACCAGTCAGCTTGGACCGGAGCCTGTCGTGGGGCACAGAGTCGAATGCACGGCGAAAATCAACGAATATTGCATAAACCTCACGTTTAGGGAGCCTGAGCTGAAGTTGGACCGCAGTCAGTAATGTAAAAATGGCCTCCGTGCAACCACGACCAGCCCTGAAGCCAAACTGAGACTGAGGGAGAATATTCTGAGTTTCAGTCCACTTTTGAAGCCTCTCTTTAATGATGTAAGTGAAGATTTTTGTTAGATGATTCACGAGGGCGATGCCCCTATAATTCAAGGGATCGCAGGGATCACCCTTTTTAAAAATCATAGTCAGGATGACTTCACCCCATGTTATCGGGGAGGATTCAGATTTTAAAACCGAGTTGAACAGGTCAAGCAGACCTTCTTTTCCATTGAAAGGAAGCGCCTTATAGAACTCGTTAGCAATCATGTCAGGGCCAGTACTTTTACCACGTTTCAACTTCTTCAAAACAATATCAAGTTCACTCAAATCTATATTTTTCTCAAGCTCAAACATAATTGGTAGTAGGAATGAAGAGGGGAGCGCCTCTTTGTGGAAAAATAGTACCATAAAAATGATTCCATCCCTCGATAGAGACTTTACAAGTGTAGTCTGGGGATGGCTTCAACTTTTTAAATGTTTCCCAGAAGTTCTTTGACACGCTTGGGTGATTTAAAGCTAACGTTAATTTATTCTTGGATTCTTTTTTTTTTTAAATTTAATAAGGGACTTATATTCATTGCGTTTTTTATGGAAATTGTATTTAGTATCTGCACAATATCTATTTCTTTTGAATAGACGACCTAACTTACGCAGCTCAGATTTTTTAAATCGAACATTATGATCTCTAGCCCAGAAAGGGTTTTGTTTCGAGGAGTGCACAAATCGAGTCGATACTATGGGTTTCATGAGACCAGATTGTTTAGCCGCAGTCAATATAACATCATGTATCAGCGAGTTTAGATCTTCGGGAGAGGGCGAAGTCAGGAGAGGGTGGTGAAACAGAGCGTAGTCAATGTGTCTTTCGTAGGAATGGGTGGTTTCGGAAGCAAGGGTATTCCAGTGAGGCTTCGCACATGGATCAGGGAGATGAGGGGGCGTGGGTATAGGGGGGGGGGCGGTTTTAGAAGGGATAGAGCCAGGGTTATGTATGAACAAGGAAACTGGGAAGTGGTCAGAGAAAGGAATAGTGTGATCTACCCTAAGATTTTTGATTAATTCAATTGAAGAGGCTTTGACAAAGACGAGATCGATAACACTCGCGCCAGAATGATTCAGAAATGTCCAGTTGGCAGGTCTGTCTCCGCATACCCTACCATTAATAAGAACAAAGCCATTCTTCTGCATAAAGTCAGACACAACTGGGCCTCGAGGACAAACAAAAACATCCTGGTAACATACAGTATTTCCGAAGAGTTCATGTGGTAGGGAGGCAGAACCACCAACCCGTGCATTCAGATCGCCGCCAATGATCACCAAGTCGTCTCCATAAGCCTCCTCAATTCTATCCAGAAGTTTTTGTAATTTATCTAGGAAAGAAACAAGATCACTTGAGCGTTGCGAATATACATTACCAATTATAAAATTGAACGAGTTAACAGTGAGTCTACAGAAAATCCAGGAGTCATTTATACTTAACAAAGTTGAAGGTGTCTTAGAGAAGAAACCAAGCCCGCCGCTGGCTCTTCCGACGTTTTGCATCATGGTGGCATTCCTCCAGTGGCAGGAATATTCGTTCAGTGAGGCAGGAACGTTGAATGGTGGAGATAACAGCATAGTCTCGGAGAAGCAGTAGGTAAAGGCATCTTGATCTGTGATACCACTTAACATGGAAATTTTCGTAGCCGTGGAGGTTCCAAAAGACAATCTCCAGCGGGTTGTCATTCAACAGTTTTTTGGAAATGAATGAACTTGAGTACTCGCACATCCAGGCGCAGCCAGGGAAGTTGAAAAATCCTGTGTTTCCATAGCGTGACTAGAACTCTCGTTGTTGGGGGGACGATTCTTTCGATGGGGAGGGCCAGCAGGGACGAACATCTCCTTTGGATCATTCCAGCGGTACACGATGTTGTCTATAGATAGTCTGAAGGGGGTGAACCAAACAGATCGACCTTCCTCCTTGGCTATTTTGGCCCTCTCTCTGATTTTCATAGCCACAAAACTCTCATGAGAAGTTAGGTCTCGCTCTATGTTAGACGGAGAAATACCAATTCATGTTGACATAAATACGCTGTAAGGTGTTGCACTAAGTTACTGATGTATCTTGAAAATGCGATGAAGTTGTACTGATTTTAAAATTTGTCTAAAGAAGGTTAGACGGAGAAACACCAATTCATGTTGACATAGATACGCTGTAAGGAGTTGCACTAAGTTACTGATGTATCTTGAAAATGCGATGAAGTTGTACTGATCGCGAAGTTGTACTGATTCTGATTACGGAAGAGAGTGTTATTACCCAGATGCTTTTTATTGTGCAGAATTTTATCCCTCCCTTCGACGGTTTTGAGCTGGACAATAATAATATTGGAGATCTTCCCTTCCAGCGACACAAACCTGACATGGGCAATCTCATCAGGAAGTTCAAAGCCGTCTCTCAAAAGATTTCTGACATCTCTCTCGGCTGAGGTTGCAGATGAGACCAGCCCTCTGATAACAATATTTAATTTCTTGCTTTCTCTCTCAAGCTGATTAATTTTCTTCTGAAGATTCACAATAATAGGCGTCTGATGGTTGCAATTGCATTGTGTGGGCCCTTTGGTCTCCAAACAGGCTAATTTCTCCTCAACAAAGGCTTTGAAAGTCTCGTGTTGGACTTGTAACTGATTACAGTTATTGGTGATTTTTGCATCCAAGTTCTGGCACGTCTCCTTAATTTCATTCTTATAGATAGACCGGTCCTTCTTCATATCGATAGTGGCAGTAATTGAGGCTTGAATAAGCTTTTGCAGCTTATCAAATTGGTCCTTGGCATTTTGCTCTATTCGTGACAGCCTTGCATCGATGCTGTCAGACTGCGCCGTCTGGATGACAGGAGGGGGGGTCATTGTACTCAAGGCGGCTGGTGAGTATTGTCGGGAGGTAGAAACCTCTCTGTCCTCTTCTATAGAGAGAGAAGTGAAATGTTCAGAGTTAGAGCTGTAAGATTCAGGGGACTGCTCAGTTTTCAGTACTGATTTTTTGAAGCGATGGAATGTAAATAAGTCGTGTCTGGCTTGTTTACTATCCAGAACGGAGCGGGGCGTTGGGGGGGGACTTCCTCTTCCTTTTGACAGCAGGTGCTGGGCTTGAAGTTGCACACGGCCATGAAATATCGAACGAGCCGGCTCTAGGGGTAAAAGTTATGTCTGCGTTCTTAATACCACCTTTATCGACAGTTGGAGTAGTTGATGAACTACTGGGCAACATCAGCTCTGGTGGGTGAAACATCTCCAACACGTGTCATAACCTCACTTGGAAAATTTCACTAGATTACTCACAGATATCCGGCTGGATTGGAGAGGTTTGTTATTGCATAATATCTCAACGTGTAGAGCACTAACTTAACTTTGTCAAGGATATAATTGTATGTAATCCGAATTTTATATGAAGGGGATATGCCGCTTTAAAAGCAGGAGTACAACCAAGCACATCCACACACGACAGGTACCACGCTCATTCCCCTGAGAAAGTGCAATGATCAATTTATTCAAATGTGATGGACAATTTGTCTGATTGAGAGCAGAATGAGGTTTTAAATTGATTGATAGATGAAATTTTTGGTAATAAGTTCATGATTGGAACAGTTTATGTTAATCAATGAAGGTTGTGATTATAGATTCTAGATTAGTTGATTTAGTGAGACAATTATCTAATATGGAATCTTGGTAAATATTAAAACAAAATGTTGTTCATTATGATTCCATTAAAATAAAAAACATGCTGACTCAATATTAAACAAAACGAGAGTTAAATACTGAAAAATATTATTTATACTTACAATGAATTGAATTGAATTATCCCTGATCATGAATTCCCCTCATTTGCCCCCCTATTACCTGTTCGTCCTAAGAATTCTTCTGAGACTGCCCAGCAATGCTACCCTCATGTAACAGGAGATATTATTTTCCCTCCACGTCGGAGCAATTTTTATATCTTCGGGAATACTAACGAATCGCCGTAAGCTTAATTCATTTCAATAATAATTGTTCCATTCAAATATTCAAATGACGACATCTACAACTCCATACTAAATCAAGTGCCAAGGAATCTAGTCGACATTGAGGGCGCATGCACCGAATTATTGATTGGCGGTCGCGCAACAGGCTGCCTAGGGCCCGTCGCTTTACTCTTGCCCCGGCGGTACACACATGTACATCTCGATATTTTTTGTGTTGTATAGAATCATTTATTACATTATTGTTTATTGTTCTTGATATTGTATGGAAGGAGTCGATTCCCGAGGAGTTGTTTGAGATAATATATTCAGTGAATTGTCGACATTAATTGTGAGTAATTATTTATTGTTTTATTCCTGCCTCTATTTCTCCTTTCTCTCTCTCTCTCTGTCGATTTAACTTATCTTTGGGTCTTCCAACATCCACTCCCTGAGCCGAGTCAACGTTGTTAATCATCGATAAATTAACTGGCGCCCAATTAATTAATATTTACTGTCGAAATTACTTGTTAACCATCAAAAGGATTCTCCAGAGCCCTGACAGCCCTTGACCCAGGTCGCGTCAGGTGAAGGCCTTCTGCTGTCACATTACACTTGTCGAAATTTATTAATTATTCTGACGTTTCTATTCATTCCTGTCGAATATTTATTGTAAAACTAAAAGGCCTGTCTCACTCATAAGCAGCCTTGGCTCCCTCCACCTGCCTCAGCTCCTCCTCCAGCTCATTAATATCCTTCTTAGGTGCTTCATCAGCAGTCCTAACTTGTGCTAGAGACTTCCTCGCAGACTCCGCCTTCTTCATCATTTCAGCAACTCGTTCCTTAGCCTCTATGAACATCGGTCTCTTCTTCGTGATCTCCACCTCAACTTCACGGATATCTTGTTCAATCTTAGCTAGCTCTCTCACCAGTTTCCCAGCTCTTTTTTTTTCTCCGTGAGTGTCTCCCCAGCCTTTCCCTTCATCTTCTTAATCTTCACCACCTCATGCTACGTCTTCTTGTGAGTATTCTCCAGGTTCTCAATGCTTACCTGCGTCTTCACAGCTCCACCCGCTTCTCCATGTATTCTTCCTTCAGCTATTGGTACTTCTCAGTTTCTTCCTTTGCCAGTTTAGCTTCCTTCCTCTCAAATGTAAGTCCCTTCTTCTTTTAGTAGGGGAACTACGTCTCCTTCTTTGCACGAAACATTCCAGTCCTGAGACGTTCGTATTCTGATTTTAAAGCCCCAAAATCAAAAATCTCCGCGAAGAGGGTTGTCCATTCCTTCGGGTTCTTTATGGTAATACACTCCATAGCCCCTGGAACACCAAGAAGTTCTTAGCTTTGACGTTGATCCCCAGGTGCTCCAGCTCCGTTAGGTAAGCCTAAGAGGTCACCATCGAATCGTTTATCCGGTGCTGTGAGGACGATCCCTGGACGGATCCCATGAAGGACTTCTCGGTGCCGTCCTCGACCTCGCCAGCTGTGACCAAGCCAAATTAATGGAATATTTACAGAAAAAAGAACCTTTTTCAGCTACTTCACCACGGAATCAAGAGAACAAACTCTTCAACAAAAAGAAAAAGAAGAGTTTTGAAAATGTTATGAATAAAAACTAGAAATTATTTTTAATAGACTCTGTCTGATTCAAAAATTGAAGATATTTTTCTCCTCAATTTTTTACATTTGATCAATAATAAAATGAACAGGAGTTTCCAAAAATGAATTTTATCACTAGATATTGTTTCTGCAGATTATGAGTTATTTTATTACTGAGTTATTTTAGAAGTTTATGTCAAGAGACTTCTGTGTACTTGGAAAAATCTATGGCAATCTGTCTTTTGACAATTTCCCTCTAGAAGAACGCATTCCCAAAATGATTAAATATTTACCGAGAAGAAGAAAATAAAAAATACTTCATCCTCGCCAACTCATCAGGACTATCAGTGACAATTAAATCCATATATTTTTCTAAATTATTCCTTTTTTTTCCTAAGCCCACTGTGCTCCATATATTTACTTTGTGTTTGTTATTGTTGAGGTTTGAGTCGCCGTCTCCGGTGTTGAAAATCCGTCCAAATTCCCCCACTTTACCCAATCACTGAAGCACGAACTAAAACCATCGAGGTACGAACCCGTTCGTTCTTCTCGGGCCTATACTTTGTGCAACCCCAACCACTAGCCAACTTCACTGGCAGGACTTTTTTTGACCACTGTACAGTCGGTACTAAAGTTCATGAACAAAACACATAGGATGCAAGTGCAGGCTGTTCACGAACTCAAGTCCGCAACTGCACAATCGTCAAAATAAGTTCCGCCAGCCCGTGAAGTTAGCTACTGGTTGGAATATGGGACTGAAACGAAGGAGCGGTTCGTAGCTAACTTCGCGGACTGGCGGAACTTATTTTGACGATTGTACATACACAAGCGCATAGACCAGGGGGGTGTAACTCAAGCATTTTTCCTATAGAAGAGCGGTACTACACTTGTGTCGCCTCAAGTGTACCAACCGTAGTGTGTCGCCTTCGTCGCCAACTCTGTGTTTTGATAGTCAACCCTAACCCCAGAAATGAAAATAGTAGTAATCTCTGTGCATTAGAATGAAATGTAAATAATAATTATATATTTACTGAAAACAAGAAAAAAAAAATTAAATGACCAAAAAAAAGATGATTAAAATATTGCAAAATGTCGGTGTGTAAAGTGGTGGGTTGTATGGTTGGATATAATTCCAACCCTGATAAAGGACCCTGTTTTTCAATACCCGAAAACCCTGAAGCTTTGGAGGCATGGAGGAAAGCAACTAAATTAATTAATCTAAAAAGTGGTGATGCGATTTATCACAATCACTTCCGCTCGAGTGAAATTGAGACACACGAAGTGATTAAGGATTCAAGCGGAAGAATCTTAATGAAAACACCTTATAAATGTGTTTGACTTCAAAAAGGAGGTATTCCCTCAGAATTCCAGTGGACTATTGACGACACCAACAGTTCTTCCGACGTGAGCAATCAAAAGTGTCTCGTGAGCACTCATTCCCGTCCGAATCCAGATGTGCCTTCACCAAGTCTCCTGAATCGAACCTCGACTATCAAAGTTTGGTTGTTCCAAGTCTTACTGAGAGCTCCGAGGAGTCCAAACGAAATTCTGATACTCTTCCAGAGATACGAACAAACTCAATCAACTCAGCACCAGATGAATCAACTGAAGGTATCGAAAATAGAGGGACTACGCAGGATGAATCACTGGGGCGATCGAATCAGTTGGTAGGGATAAAATTCGAGGACTTGCCATCAAAAATTAGTGTTCCAGTAGGCTGGAGCCTGCAGCATTTAATACGCCATGATGAAACTATATTGGTCATCTCCAAACGCGATTTTGTTTAAGTAGACAACCAATGCAAAATCTACACTCTGAAAGAAATTGTGATAAGGCAAGATTTGCGAATTGAAGTCAGTATATTGCAGGAAAAGTTGGACGTGAATAAATGGAACTTGTTGTAAAAAGTGCAGAAATGCTCCAACATATCATTTCGAAGGTGGATCAGGCTGAGATATGTAGTGGTTCGCATACTCAAGATAAAATGCCGTTCATTGATTGTAAAACAGTGAAAAAAGATGCTGGGGTTGCAAGGCGGCATGTAGCTTATCCCCTCCTCCCACCGATTCGAATCGCTGTATTTACTGCCAGAAAGCTAGGAAGACCGTGGCAAAGCAAATCGGAAGATTAAAAAAGAATGAAAGATCCGTGAAGAAGAAAGTCGAATTATCTCCTAAAATCCGTAAGCAGTGGCTGAACATGGAAACCCGAATTTATAATTCCGTAAGGAGACAAAAATTGGCATTGGTAAGGAGACAAAAATTGGACGATTGAGGAATTGAGGAAAGAGCTAGAAACATGTCAGTTGAAAGTTGCTCAAATCGAGAAACAAAAATTGACAGAGCTTCTAGATACTGGCAGGATTTCTAGCAATCAACTCGTCTTATTGGAACAGATAATCACTTCAGCTCAATCGAAGTCATCTACCGGTAAACGTTATTCCGAAGAATGGGTGGTATTAGGTTTACTGCTGCATATGAAGTCCCCAGCGACGTACAAGTTGCTATGGAGGAGTTAAATCCTTCCACTACCTTCAATTCGGACGGTTCGCCGGTATGAAATACCTTAAACGTTCATTGTTATAGTTAATTTTTTAAAATCGAATTTTCAAAATTGAAGGATGTATAAATTACTAAATTTATTCTTTAGGTATCGATCGAAAATCAATCTTGGTTGTGGGTTTGACCCAAAATTTTTTAAGCTACTGGAGAAATTCCTGAAAGGCAAGAAGAAGCACGAAAAACATGGAGACCTTGCTAGACGAAATGTTTACTCGGGAAAGTATCACCGACAATACGACTAATCTCTCGTGGACTGGACTACAAGATTTCGGAGACGATGAACCACAGTCAACGACGTTGCAAGATAAAGCCAACTATGGCCTGGTCATTCTCTTCCAGCCCTTGAAAGACTTTTATACACAGCCCATAGCTGTTTTAGCATCCAAGGGACCTGTGAGGGGAGATGTCCTCGTCCCACTGATAATGAAAGCCATCATTTTGATGGAGGGTGCTGGGGCGAAAATTCATGGTGTGATAACAGACGGTGCACGAACCAATCGTAAATTTTGGTATAATGATAACGTAAAAGTGAGTGGGAAATACGAGAATGCGAGAAGTTATTTTCATCATCCAATGGATGTGAAGCGGAAAATTTTCGTTTTCTCAGACACACCCCATCTCTTCAAATGTATAAGAAATCGTTTGGAGACCAAGGGAACTCTGAAGGTATGTAAAAGCGTTTAAAATACTAGTTTTCATTCAAGTTCTTGCTACTTAAACAAATATTTTTTCTGCAATTTTCTGCTTCATCTTCTTCTTTGCTTCACAGATGGCACCTAAAAGTTCCGAAATAAAATGGGAACACATTAAAACTCTTCACAAAGAGGACCAAAGGGCCGGTCAGAGTCAATTACTCTTGTGTCCCCAATTAACACGGCATCACATTAATTTAAACAATACATCGAAGATGCAAGTTTCTCTTACCGCTCAGGTAATAACTGTAGATTTCTGCCGAAAGCTTGATTTCGATAATTGTTCAATACCACTTGTTCTCTCATATTCACAAATGTTTTATATCTCCTTTAGGTTTTTGCAATTCTGTTTACCGAGGGCTCAAAACCTTCCAGAATATTTTTGAATTACGTGACAGTGGGGAAACAGCTGACTTCTGTAAGTGGATGAATGATCTCTTCAACCCCCTGGATCGCAACGAAGAGATACAAGGTGTTGCCCCGGGTAACATCGATTATAAAGTATTTCTTGATTAATCATTGCCCTAAGGACTCAATTGAATTTTCTATGAACAGTTAGCTTATCTCTCAATTTATTACAGTTCATCCAAAAATCTCTCGACAAGTTGAACAGCTGAGAAAAGAATGTCATCGATGGAAAAATTTCTCGTGACCAATTCCTTACTCCAGATACAGCAGACGGTCTGCGCGTGACAATGATGTCTACATTGGGTCTTGTCGTCTAGTTAACAGAAAAATATGACTTCTCATTCGTTCTCACTGGGAGAATTAATCAAGACGCACTCGAGGTTCGCTCCAATTTTCACCCTTTGCTTCACCTTGTTTTGAAAATGTGAGAGGAAATTATACATGAGATATTATTAACAATTCGAGACTACGATAGTTTTTTCACAACTTTTCTGTTGCAGGATTCTTCTGGGGGCTTTTTCTCATAATAATTTCCCTCACAGTTGCTTGGTTGGGATTTCTTTTCATTTCTCTCTGTTTCCACCTATTTCTCACTCTCTCCTCGAGTATTGCAAGTAGCAAATTTGCTCAATAAATATTCAACAACTGCATTTTATTCATTTCAGTAGCGAAGTGGTCAAGGGTAACAAGTCGTCTTTCCATATCTCATTAAACATTCAATTATCTCTATAATGGGCGATTTTAGGGGAAAACATCAGAAGAGCTTTTTTGTAGATAAGAAAATTTTCCAGAAAAAAATATTTCTGATTTTTCCACCTAAAATCACTCATTAGTGAGATAATTCAATGTTTAATAAGATATGGAAAATCGACTTGTTATCCTTTACTACTTCGATACTAAATTTTTTTTTGGAAAATTTTGTTTTCATTAGCGTTTCTTCGGAAGTGTAAGGTCAGCTGGTGGATTGAAGCATCCCTCCACACCAACCTTCCTTAATTTGTATAAAATCCTTTCCACTTTCGGCGTCCTGAAGCCCCCAAGAAAGGGCAATTGCTCTATTACCAAAATACAAGATTCCCAAAAACCACTCTTCACCATTTCTGAGTTGAAATCTGTGTTTGATAAGCCTAGTATGACTGATAAAACAAAGAAATGATGACTAAATTGGGCGATGTTATTAAAAACGAAGACTGGAGCATGGAGGACATCGTCAATCATGATTATGCTAAGCCTGAAGTAACGCACTGTCTTTTATATTGCTTGACATCTGAATTAATACAACGAATCATGAATACTGAAAAATGCCTTGCATGCAAAAATGCTCTTCATAATTCCTCTGATCTACCAACCATTCCAGAAGCTGCTTTGAGTCAATATTCTGGGGGAGCCATTTCTTATCATCCAAATTCCCATCTATTTCGATTTGTTTTATTTCTGGAAAGTCTTTCTCAAAAACATTGTAATTCAATGAATCCATTTGAAGCAATTTTAAATGACGTTCTCGAATCGAATAATTTGTCATTTCCATGTGAAGAGCATGGCCCACAAAAAATCATGTATATTGTTCAACATTTTACCATGAAGAGAATACTACGATACTCCAATCGTATCAGGGATGAACAGGACAAATCTAATCAAGTTAAGAGGAAAGTTGCTAAATTTGGTAAAACTTGATTCACATTTTTGCTTCTGTGTACATAAAAGAATCATTATGATTATATCTACTTCGCATAATGTGCTTCCAACAGTTCTCATTAATAAATATTTTTCGATACTCCAATTAAGCCTTAGTGTTTTCCCCCTACTATTAATCTTTCCATCTTTTAAAAATAAAAACAATATTGCATTTACATTTAAAAGTCCCGTGAAGCTCGCTGAATTTAAGTTGCCCGTGGAGCGCTAAAGCACTCTGCTCGCAGGAAGCGGGAATCTTTAAATGATGAAGGCGACACTTGATAATAATTAAGGTGAAAAACTTGTAACGTTTAATTGAAATAATTGAAACACTTGAGATACGACGAAATTTCCAAGAGATGTTCTCTCTTTGCTCGATGAGACAGGAGTGCTCTTACAACTACTTTCTTATCCTTAGGCTACTTCACAGAATTTTCTTAACACTAAGTTTCCACCCCCGCATGAGGGGAGGGAACCCCGCATGAGGGTAGGGGCGTAGTTACACCCCCACAAGTTCTAGCTTAGGCCCATCCCTACTCTAGCCACGTCATCGGTGGCGCTGGCCCCCAAACGCACGCAAAAATGGAGGAGGGAGGTTTGGAAGACTCTGGCGAAAATATTTGAGAGAGAGAAGGGTCTCTGGGGTTTTTCGTAGCGCCGAGGAACAAAAGAAAGGGAAAGACATTTTCCAGATGTTTAGGGGGAGAGAGAATAAGGAGAGGAAAGACAGAATTTTAGAGTGCAGAATATTTGTCAATGGCTTCAGGAGGGTATTTTACGACGGGATTAGGACAACTCGGAGAGTCCGTGGAGTCTTTATGTTAGTATCAAAACTATACAAAAAAAGGAAAATAGCTTTATTACTGGAACGGAAAATAAATTCGTGGGTGCCAAGATGTCGTCGGGGAAGTAAAATCAACAGATTTATGATAGGATTTTAGGATTTCGAAAGACGAACGAAAATTAAAGTGGAGAGGTTTTATTGTGGGATTAAGAATATTTTCGAGAGAAAATATTGGAAGGTTTTCGGGGCTATTACTCTCGCTATTGTTTGTCTCGGGTTTTTCCATTTGCCACATACTCAATTTGTAATTTTTCTATTCTCGATTTTGTTATTTTTATTTACGCTGAATTTTAGTTAATTGGTTGTTCCCACAATTAATTCGCTTTTGTAATTTCAAATATGGTTCTATGCTTTACCGCGAGAATGAAGCGCCACTAGCGCGTTACTAGAATTCTAGTGTATAACCAGGGTTATACACAACACTAGTCACGCCAAACCCAAAGTTGCACCCCCCTGGCATAGACATATCATACCTAGACCGCGCATACCCCAATATCTCCTATACAACATAAATCTGGGAAATTTAGACAGAGAGAATCACGGTCCCTACCCTTCTCTGTCTAACAGTCCTGTGGAGGGGGGGGAGGCTAGTTATGGCTGGTTGGTAGATTGGAATGAGTAGAAGGGGAAAGAGTAGGAAGGCATGGGAAGTACAAGTGAGGTAGCCAGAAAATGATACAAATGGAAATATTCAAGTGTAAAAAATAGTCATGTTTTCTATTTATTCAAGGAATATGAACGCTAGCACGACTGCCCGCCCATGAGAGTACGATTGTCGAATATAACAAATGAAATTCCGCAAAACTTAACCGGCCATAATTGGAAAATGGCAGAGTCAAAAATTACGAACCCTGAGCCAAAATGTCCGGGAGAGTCTACCGAAGACAACAATACCAAAAAATAATTTTCCCTAAATAATTAGCCGCCTCAAAATAATTAATCCCCGAGCGGAATTCTAAACGCATAAATGCTCGCGTGAAGCAAGAATAGCCAAGTGTAAACGTGGATGGGTATCTGAGGGGAGTCGAGAGGGGGGGGATTTCCCCTCGAGAAACACGGTGTACACGCCAGCGAGAATGGGCTGGTAATTCGNGGGCTGGAAATCCATAAAAAAAACCAAAAATGGAATATCCGGAAATCGGCAGAGCGAATTTTCGGAAACTCTGAGATGAGTTACTCAGGGAAGCCCCCCCGAACCCATTGATCCACAAACCCTAATTTTAATTAACTATCTACGCGAACCAACTCAATTTGAACACGAGTGGAATTTCTTACGCGCGAAAACCCACGTGTAACGGGAATGGACGCGCTCTAGCAATTCAACGTGATTAATTATCCCCTCCGGAGGGGTTTTTCTCCGATAGATGCCCATAAAAGATCTTTAACCAACGTAATAAGCCGATGCACAGTGTGATCGGAGCCGGGTTTGAGCCGGAAATAACCCCAAAAAGGGGAGAAATCCCCTCGAATAACCCACCACAAAAATCACGAAAACCACCCAATCATGAGTGAAAAGGGGGGGGATCGGCACCTCACAATTGGATTATGCATCACAATCACCGTTTTAACGGAATAAAATGCGACGTACGGGGCTGAAGACCCCGTAGTCGAATAACTAAAAGCCGAAATGAATTCGGAAAAATAAATAAACCGAACTAAAACTCACTTTGGGTTTCTTACCCCTCTTTGGGGTGTTCTTCGCCATCGTGTAGATAGTATGATCCAAGTAGCGGCACTATAGTCCCAAGATAGGCCTTGTACTGGCACTAGTTCCGGTGAGGTCAAGGGCCAAAGCCGAACTGCCGAACTCACGAGCGTCTCGAGACACCTCAGAGCGCGGAATTCACCGCTCAATCACCCGAATTTTGATTGGTGCGGACACGCCCCTCGAAGGTGCGAATCTAACGACAATTAATCGCGACTCTCACGACCTGGCGCGATTATTCAAATCTCACCTAACTCTTCTCTAATCACCTAACACAAAACTAGTTCCTTTTTATTAATTATTACGCGAGACTAGGCCGAACTGATTGTCGTTCGGATAATTACTAAGGGTCTTTGGCGCTTCCCACGGATCGGATCTCCGGGATTTTCGGGGTTAAAAGACAAGTTACCGGCACTTGTTATTACTCCACTACTAATTCCTTCTCAACTCGTTTCTCTCATCGAAAACCCAAAGGCAACCTGGCGATTCGTTGGAGACGATGGTTGCACTCGCTCCGAACGACCTTCCACCCAAAACAAAAACGTAATCAATTAACCCCTGAAAATCCAACGAAATTGGAGCGCTGGCATTTCAGCCGGACCTATTCGATTACCCGCAAGATTAACAATAGGTTGAACTCCATAAAAAGAATCGGATGACTCTATAATTTTGGTCCTTCTTCACGATAATTTTTCTGGGCCCTCAAAGACGCGTAATTACTAATCTTTACTAATAAACGGAACCGATAACTCTAACCGGAAATAAGCCACTCGGAAGTGGATAAGGGACTCTCGCTCTCTCGCTCTAGGATTCTTACTCACGGATTTTAATTCAACGCTGTAGGAGTCTCGCTGTTTCCAGATCGTTTTTAGTGTTCCTAACGACCATCCCCACATGTTCGTTACAATTTTAACACTCATACTTTGACCTTTACATTTAAACCCTTATATTTTGACCCTCATATTTCGACATTTATATTTGGACCCTCATACTTTGACCTTTACATTTAAACCCTTATATTTTCACCCTCATATTTCGACCTTTATATTTTCACCCCCACATTTTAACCGTCATATTTTGACCCTCATATTTCGACTCTCGTATTTTGACCCTTATATGTTGACCCTCATATTTTGACCCTTACATTTTAACTCTCATATTTCAACCCTTGTCTTTTGACTCTTATATTTCAACCCTTACATTTTAACCCTCATCATACTTTGACCTTTACATTTAAACCCTTATATTTTGACCCTCATATTTCGACCTTTATATTTTCACCCCCATATTTTAACCGTTATATTTTGACCCTCATATTTCGACCTTTATATTTTCACCCCCATATTTTAACCGTTATATTTTGACCCTCATATTTCGACTCTCGTATTTTGACTCTTATATTTTGACCTCCATTTTTTGACCCTTACATTTTAACTCTCATATTTCAACCCTTCTCTTTTGACTCTTATATTTCGACCCTTACATTTTAAGCCTCATATTCCGATCCTTACATTTTAACCCTGATACTTTGACCTTTACATTTTAACCCTTATATTTTGACCCTCATATTTCGACCCTTGTACTTTGACCCTTACATTTTAACTCTCATATTTCGACCCTTATATTTCGAGTCTTACATTTTAACCCTTATATTTTGACCTTCATATTTCGACCCATATATTTTGACCTCCATATTTTGACCCTTATATTTCAACCCTTATATTTTAACGCTCATATTTCAATCGTTATATTTTGACCCTTATACTTTGACCCTTACATTTAAACCCTTATATTTTGACCCTCATATTTCGATTCTTATACTTTGACCCTTATATTTTGAACTTGTATTTTGACGCTTATACTTTTACCCATTAACTTGAACCCTCATATTTTAACCTCGATCGAGGTTCGCATGAAAAATGAATGAAGTAAAGATAGGCCTCAGACAAGAGAAGTACATGAAGAAAGTTACAACAATTCAATGAAAGAGCTGAGTAGAATAGTCCGGAAATTTTCAGTGAAACGAATATTTGAGGAAACAAATTACCAACGCCAGAGGCCCAATTATTCAACACTTTTTTATTTAATATGACAGAATTTTGAATTTTTTTATTCATTATGAAAAGCTGATAATCATTATACAAAAATTATCGGCCTCGTCGGTGTTCGGCAAATCCAGCTGCCACCCACTTAGTAACTTCTTTCGATTTTTTTAATTGATTACTAAAATAGGTAAGCCGCTCTACGATCTTCATTGTGGCTGTATTGGGAATATTCTGTGGTCTTTTCATGTTTCGAGTCATCATTTTTAAATTTTCACCCACGTTCATTATTCTCAAAACATATCTCTCCGAGCGCCCTTCGTCTCTTTTTCGTAGAGCGAGTCTTGTCGCACCTGCAAGTAAATGCATTAATCAGGTGGTTTCTATTGCATTCATTTCCGACAAGGAAACATACATACTGTTAGCAGAATCTAGAAAGAGTAAGAGAGCGAGAATGTGAACGAGAACGAGAGAGAGGGAGAATGAGAGTTAGAGTGAAAGAGAACGACAACGAGTATGAGAGTAGGAGCGAGAGTGCGAGTGAGAGCAACAGCTAGAGCAAGGAGAAGAACGAGAATGCGAACGAGAACGGGAGCGAGAGAGTGAAACCGCGAATTATAACACGAGCTAGAGCGAGAATGAGAACGAGAGCTAGACCTAGTGCGACAGAGAGAGAATATATCTGCTATGTACTGTGACGTGTTATTTTCCGTCACAAATGGCATTTCTTTATTCGACCGTTTCGCGTGTGGGTTTCTAATTTAAAAATCACCAGACGGGAAGTCACCAACCGACAGCGAGAGTCACGAGAGAGGTTCAGTACATTTTGTTAATTATTTGTTTTGTATTGCCTTCTGTATTGTTTGAATCGAATCTCGCGCCGACATTGTGGGACTGAGGTGGCAATGTCTCCGGGATTGGTCGAGGAACTTCGGGACACTTCGAGTTCGTGATGAGAGCCTCATGGGTCTTCGGATTGCTAGAGGTCGCCAGCTCTCGGGCAACTCTAAGGGAAACGTGACGTAGGAGCCCGGCTGGTTCAATGTGGAAGGGGAAGTGAAGAATTTCACCGAGATCAGAAGGAGGTTGAGTTGAATCGTCCTTTGGTGACAAAATGGTCTGGAGAATGATTAGGAAGGAGGTCAGAGGATATTTGGATTTATTTGATACTCTGGGATAAATTGTTTTTTATTAAATAACGTCTGAGAAGTCACTGCGCATGCGCCGACCGACTTGGTTCGGCCATGTACGCGACAGAGTCTAGTTGTTTGGAAACGGATTGGAGGAGTGAACGGAACGAGCAGCCAATGAGCGTCGTTGCGGCGTTTTCACGGTCCAGTGTGGTGTCGCTGGGAAAACGAACCTCACTTCCCGTTTGGTGGTTTCGCCATCCGTTGTATTTGAGCAATTTGTGGAGTTCGATAGCGTTAATTTTGGAGTTTTGGGGCGCCTGAAGGCGCTCTGGAAGGAGAATCAGACCTGTGGAGGAAGCCCCGAGTAGATTTGTCCGAAGGAAGGTCCCGAGGACTCGGATTTGAGGAGTTTTTGAGACGTTTTCCGGAGACATCGAGGTGGACTGTTGGGTGAGCGTGATAGCTACGACTCTGTATGACGCATCTGTGTAAATTTGTCGTGAGTAGGACTCTGGCCAATTTTAGAATTTTTGAATAGATGTTCAGTGTATCTTAGTCCCGTAGGACTTTTAGAGTTTCGAAAGGATTGCCGGATAGAGTCGTAATTACTCTGATCAGTAATTGCTTAGTGGGACTCTTTTGTCTCTCTCTCGTGCGTAATTGGAATCATTATGTTTAATCATTCGATTTCGGTTGTCTCGCGACATTGAGTCATTTCGTAGAGTTTCGGGATCTCGGGTTTCATGTTGCCAGTAACGATTATTTTATGAATATTTTGGTTGTTGAAAATGAGTTAGTGTTGCGTCTAAATTAATTTGTGTTAGACGAACGCTCTCTCTGTCGGTGAATATTCAGTGGACATTGCACGTAGGTCTTTTGTGTCTCATGACCTTGCTTCGTCTCGCTGGCCCGTTGTCTTGAGTTTTCATATTTGTTTCGGACAGCCAGCTTTACTTGTCACGTAGACGAATTCTTGGGTTTCGATCGTTCAGTGTTGTTCAATCTACATGATTATTGTTGACGATATTTTGATTCTGGTTTTATTTGTTTTTTTCTTTGACATTGGTTATTCTTGACTGTTGGGGTGGTTAGATCTTTCAATTTAACTATCGGAATCCCTTTTGACTAAATTGACTAAGTATATTACTCCTTTATTTTCCTATCAGAATATTTTATTCCTTGGACAATTGTAGAATCAGTAACTATCGAAGCCTCATGATCGTTGATCGATCGAAACAACCAAAGGGGGTTTTCCAAAGAAATTGATTTGTTTTATTTGTATCGAGTCATCTAAGTCTGATTAAATATTGTGATTTTTCCCCCGCAATCTTGAGTTAACTTTATTTATTTGGTCAATACCTAGTCATACTTTAATCTAAGCTTCACCAATGACCTTCACGCCGTTCTTCGGTCGGAGTTAGCAGGAGACCGTTTCGAAGCTTGGGATTATTCTGGAAATTTTGTTTTTGGCTATTCGTTTCATTCCAGTGGTCATTCTGGTAATAACGACCTGGCGCTCGACTTATTTGTTGTTTCAGGGTGGTCGTACGTCGAAGGGCTACGTAGTGGATCGAGGGTTCCGTGAACCTCAGGAAATTACGTCACAGTAACAATTACGTTTGTTACTAAATCTGCTGGGAGCATCTCCTTTCCCTGCTTTTTCCCACGGAAATAGGAATTCCCGGTATTCATATTAGTAGTCCAATGAACGAAGGTCTAAAATACGAATGTTCGCGATTCAGGCTCCATTTTTGATGGAATTTGTGATTTGAGCGTATGAAACTAATGGCGGATGTTTAAGGTACCCCAAGATTGTGCGGGGGTTGGAAAATCCCAAAAACTACCCCTGAAAAACGTTTTTTCGAAATAACTCGTGAATAATGCGCTGTACGTCCAGAAACGTTATATACAAAGTTGTAGAGCTCAAAAGTCTACACAAAAAATATTTGAGGCACTTTACCCCTATGCCAAACCGTTCATACCCCAGAGCCGCGTGAAGATCAGATGGCAAAAAAAAAAGTTTTCCATTTGAAACAATGAAGTTAATGAATTTTTTTTTTGTAATTCGGAATATCAGTGTTTTCTTTTCAATAGCTTGTTTATTTATTCATAGCGAATTTAATATATGTTGCTATTTATATCTTGACATTGAAGCGATGAATTTCTTTTTTCTTCTTCCATATTTTTTATTAGAGCATTTACCACAGATTTTGTCTTCATCGTAACCGCGAATCTCTTGTGGATTCAAAGTTAAACGCAATTTTCTAGCTCCAACCCCTAAATTCGGTGCCGTGAATGAGAACCTTTTGTGAGAGAGAGAGAAGTCTCCGTCTCACCCTCACTTCCTACAGCATTGTAACCGACCATTTGCGCATGCGCGCACGGGCCTGTGGAACATCACGGACTGAATGCGAGCAAAAGAATCATTTGAGGTTTTTCGTCAGCCGCTCTCTCTCTCTCTCTCTCTCTCT
>NW_021681598.1:39008-51643 GCF_001412515.2 Diachasma alloeum
AAATTCTCCATTAATTAACCCTCTTTCATCCCTTAATCTCTGTAACAAAAAAATAAATACTGGCAGGAAACTCAGGGGCAAGTAAGAAAAATAATTCTTTCGCAGCGCGCACTGACTTTTCACCATTCGCCAGGTAATAAAATATTCACCTCTCCCCTCCTAATTGAGATTAATGGATGAAAAAAGGGCAGTTCGACGGAGAATTAAATTCCCCGTCAATTCACCCTCTTTCATCCCTTAATCTCTGTAACAAAAAAATAAATACTGGCAGGAAACTCAGGGGCAAGTAAGAAAAATAATTCTTTCGCAGCGCGCACTGACTTTTCACCATTCGCCAGGTAATAAAATATTCACCTCTCCCCTCCTAATTGAGATTAATGGATGAAAAAAGGGCAGTTCGACGGAGAATTAAATTCCCCGTCAATTCACCCTCTTTCATCCCTTAATCTCTGTAACAAAACAATATACACTGCCATGAAAATCATGGGCCAGTGAGAAAAATAATAGTTTCGTGACGCACAGTGACTCCCGGTATTTAAAAATTCACCTCTCCCCTCCTAATTGAGATTAAGGGATGAAATAAAGGCAATTCGACGGAGAATTAAATTCTCCAGTAATTAACCCTCTTTCATCTGTGACGTTTTTAGCTAACTCACTCACTGCTGTAATCCTGAGTAGATTTAGCTCAAGTGACTAGTCCCTGTATTGACTTGGAAGGGTATTGACTTGGAATAAATACTCAACTTGATGTTAAACACCAGGATGTATTTATATAAATGATGGTGGAAAGGATATAATATGTTACTTCGGGCTCGGTATACGCTCGGCCGGACGTGCTACTCAAAATGCGTCCAATTGTTAATAAATAACGACGTATTATGGTCAATTCGTCACACTCCCCTCCTACAACTGTTGCTACCGCAGATCAGCAACAGTCTCAATCTTTCTATTTGCCTGATGGGCTATACTTATGCCTGAAGGGCTATGAATTCCCAGCCATATGGGCTAATGACCCCATGATTTAAAAGCAGCAAAAATCCTCAGAATTGCTTACTAACCTATCTAGGTCCCATAATTATAGGCAAATAAATTGCCTGGACTTATTTAGCCTGTGTGTCTATAGAAGCCAAGAAAATTTAGTATTCCTAACGACCGAGCCCTTACAATCATGTCTACCTAGTACTATTACATAATAAGAGTTCAATGAACTGGCTCGATACATTTTTAAGAAAAAGAAAATACAGACGATCATTTGAAGATCTCGGCTTGTTGGTAATTTTCGGTCAGGGTTGGTTCTCCTTACCAACCGGTAAGGTCTCTCCGTGCTGAATATTGGGGAGCATACGGGTGCTCACCCTAACGCGGCTCTGCTATGTGCCACCCCTGCATTGGTATCTGGCGTGGTAATGTTCCCATGATGGCTTTGGGTTGCTGCTGCTGGATCATGGTTGGCTGGCTCCGCTGTATTAATGGGCCAGGATCCCCCACAGAAGCTAGAGTTTCCACCGAGTAGGCTCGATTGATGTGCTCTACTGGGTGTTCTGGCTCTTTGATCTCGGCGATTGTAGCGGTTTGAGGAGGTCTCATCAGAATAGGGATCTCCCTAATCACCTCCCTAACTAGCGGCTGCATTGGGATGGCTGGTTCTGGCGCTTCGTGTCTCGTGTGGGTAGGGCAGCTCCTTTTCAATGGAAAGCGCTCGGCTCGTGCGCTTGCGTGGAGCCCGTGTTCTCGTACCTGTAAATCTCATTAGTCCCCCACACAACATCGAATGTCTTGACCAGAAGCAGAATTTCCACATAACCGTAGCAACAATCCCCAGAATTCCTAAGGAAATCTCAGCATAACCCAAGCCGTCCTCTACCCTTTTTAGGCATCTAGACGTTTCTTTTTGCTTTGACAGGGCTTTAGCTTTGTCAATTATGACTTGTAAGCCTAAACTATTCTTTTGAATGCTGTCCTCGTCATTTTGTCTCACTCGTACTGTTTGAAACAATGTCGTTCCGTCTAAAATCTCGGAGAGATTGGTAGGCCCGAACCCCTTAAAAGTCTCGTTTAATAGAGTTCTGATATCGAGGGCGACTTTACTCGCTAATTTAGACTCGAATTCGGACGACAGTTCCGTGAATGCGGTGAGAGTGACCGAGCGCGACCGGGCTTCGCATTCAGGTCCAAGCGTTAATTTCCCTGCTCCTGAAATGATGATGGCAGCGGATTCCCGCCTTGAACAACTCACTCGAAGTTCGTCCTCCGTTGTGACAGAGAAAACCCACCAATTTGTATTTTCTATTCGCGCAATAGGTCTGAGTCATCGATTTCACCCGTATATCGCACATTTCCGAGTTAGTAAAACGAGGGATTGTAGTTATTTGGACTTCACAGTCCTTGTTCCCGTTGACCTCATATACAGGACGTGTGGTTCTACATATGAGTTCCAACGTTCCTCTTTTGCAGTGACTGATATCCTCACTGTCCCACTTGAAATATGTATTTGCCCGCTCGGAAATGGCTGTATAGGGATGAGTTGGTGTAATGAAAGCGACTAACGGCATTGTCGTGTTGTTCAATTTCATTGGTAGGGTTATATGTTTAAAAACCGTGTATTTTGTCAACTCCACTATGGGTATCGTAATGAGGAAAAACCACTTTATTTTTATGGAAATAGGCAGTTAGGTCTGAAAGTTTCAAATGTTCAGTGATATGCGAAATTTCTAGGGGTGCGGGGAATTCGATTCCTCGATTATGTCTTATTACCTCTGTTGCGGCATCGATAATATTTTCAGGAGACATAATTGAGGGATGCAATTGACCTCGTTTCGCAAATAATATCGCGTTGATGAGGAGTTGAGTGTCAATTTCATATTCGCTCAATTCCGCATCGAATGCTGACAGTAAACTGGATAATTTCCCATTGTATCTCGTGATCTCTAGTCTTTCTAATATTTTGCTGACTGCACTGAAAACCGTAGTATTTAAGATCTCGATTTCTTTTGTTAATCCCTGTAATGTTAAACGAATTGATTCGAATTCTGATCGTATAATATGTGTTTGGTTTGCCAGAAGGGCCAATGTTTCTTTACTCGAATTTCTGAGTGACTCTATACACTCGTCGTAATATTTGGCGTCCTGTTCGTCCATTGTTTCAAAATAATTTTATTTATTTTTCCTACAAATCCGAAAACTGCCCGTTTCGTCCATTCGTGGTCTTCCGACAGCAGTTCCCTCATATGTCTATGAGTCCCGTCTAGTGCGTCAAGTCTATTGATCACCTGATCGAGTTGTGATTCAAAATTGTAGTCCGCCCCGAGTTGACTACATACCTCTTTCATCCCCAGTCAATGTCGAACGAGAGTCTGTCTCTTTCCCAGAAAGTCCGTCAGTTCGATTTGCGAAATCATTTTCCACACTGTGTGGTAAACTCGCAAATTCGCATATTTTGTCAACAGTAGCCCGTTTCCACCTTCGAGTTGTTTTATTTCGACACCCGGTATTTCTGGGCTCTCGTTGAGTCTGAAACAATTGAAGAAATTTTAGTTAAAAAATTATTCTTAAATTTCTCCTTCTTTCCTCTTTATTTTCATCATTACTCCCCCCCCCCTTCTTATTTTTTTGCTAGCCGCTCTTTTCTTCGTAAGGTGTTAGTGAAAAATAAGAATTTTCATTGAGGAAAATGAATTCGGTCTGAGAGGAATTCCTTGCTTATTTGTAGATTAATTTACCAAATGGGTCAAATCTTTTTCATGGAGGGTGGAGAAGAGGGGAAAAAGTTGGTATTTCTCTTCCAAATTTTCGATGAAAGGGGAAAAAGAATTTTTTTTCTCCCATGTTCTTTTTTCTCTTTTGTTTTTGTTGATTTTACTCACAAGAATTCGAATATTTTTTAATTGATCTCTATTGTAAGGGAGAGAAGGGAAACGAATCGACTGCAATAGATATATTTGAGAGAAGAAAGAGAAAAAAAAACGTCTCAAACAGCATTGATTCTTCTCAAAACCTGGTTGCCCTATGAAAATCATTCAAGAAGGTGACCGTTCTTTATTTCGTTTCGCGATAGAGGCCCTTTGGCTATCCCTTATCATTTCTCCTATTGGGTTACTCCTTTATCGCGTTTCGGAGCAACGTTGCAATTTTTTTTCTTCTGCCCATTGTCTCTATCCTCCCTAGCGTCAGTAACGAGTGGATCGCCGAGTCTTTTGGACGCTTGCAAGTAAAAAAAAAATATTTTGAAATACCTCTCGCGCCTTACGATCCTCGGGTAAAAGTGTTGGAGGAGTTGATGGAATCGGTGCCTTATGTAAAAATTTTGGATCGGAGGGGTCCTAGTGTGTATTCCCCTCGACTTAGATGGATGCAGGAGGTCAACTCGAGAGTGCCTGCTGAAATCGCGGATTTTTGTCTCGCGATCAGTCTACCCGCCTTGCGTTATGGTGGTCATTTCGGGTTGGGCCTAGATGATCTCCTCGAGGGATAGCGTTCTGCCTGTCGGACCCTGGAGGTCCCTTTTTGGTACGATAATCGCAACCCTTGGGGTTTTGTTCTTGTGCCTGGTGAGAACGAGCCGGTGAGTACCCCCTTTTCTTTCTTAACGCTGTTAGAAATCCCTCGGAAATTGAGCAATGTTTTCCCATTCCTCAATTTCCGGAATAATTGTCGAACAGTGCATTTGCTCTCTTACTCGAATTTTATTCTCCCTCGGAATATTCGGGAACTGTCGCAAAAAAAATGGAAAACGATGTGAGATATTTGTACTCATTCTGCGTATTTTAAATTTCCTAGCCCTACTCGCCAGCTGCGATTCGCGACTCTGCTGATGTTTGGCTTACCCTGGCTTTGGAGCACCATTACAACGTTCCTATGCTCTCTAGTCCGAAGGCTCGCACCCTGTATCATTTGTTGTTTGATCATTGTTATGATAGCATTCGTGAGCTTCACGAAATCGCAGCAGGTCGTCCCAATAATGCCCTGAGGAATAACAAATTTTGGCTCGCGGCGGATTTTTGCCTGCAAAGGCTTTTCCTTGAAGCTCCCTGCCCCGTGGTAAGTTATGATTCAGGGATGTGAAAAGAAAGGAAAAAAAAAATTATATGGTC
The DNA here is from genome assembly GCF_001412515.2 of Diachasma alloeum. Taxonomy (NCBI): domain Eukaryota; kingdom Metazoa; phylum Arthropoda; class Insecta; order Hymenoptera; family Braconidae; genus Diachasma; species Diachasma alloeum. The sequence continues at coordinate 44,099 of NW_021681598.1, forward strand.
TCTTACGAGAATCCGTGAAAAAAATTTTTTTTTTTTTTTTTTTTGATGACTGACATTGTGACTAATAAGGAAAGGAAGAACAAAAAAAAATTCCTTTTGTGTCCAGGTTGATTCCTGATAATTTTTCAACATGACATCATTTCGCATCTCTGATATTAATTAAATCTCGTACCCCCTCGTAATTTTGCATACCTTCAACATTTTTTTTTCTAGGCCCCCTATATGTTCCAGCACGGTGATGATCCCCTTTCGTATCTTTGATACTTACTCGGCGATTCCACCCTTGGCGAGGAAATTTCGGATGAGCATACGTGGTATGAATACTTCGAATGGGTGCGAGGAGACTCTACTTGTAAGTTTATCCGTCATTTTCCGATTAGTTCAATATTTTATAATCGGTGCCGGCACTGAGATTTGTCAAATATAAATTTAAAAAATAGCTAACAAAAATTTTGTTTTTAATCTCAGTACCTAGCTAAAGAGAACGGAGTAAAATTTTTTATTTTTCCATTTTTTTCTTTTTCGACCGCTTGTGAGCCCGATTTTTAATCTTCGTCGCCTTTCTTTGTTTTCAGAATCGTCTTCCTTTTGGGATTGCGAGGGAGGGATAAAACTTCCAGCCGACGTTATCCCCTGTGGAGGGGCAGGAGAGGGGGCTCACCCGGCTAAAATAGATTCTCCTTTCTTTTGTTTACTCTTGATAGGATACCATTAATGTTGTATTTTGTAAACACAAGAGGGAAACTCTAACGGTTGGAAGAAAAAAAAATCACTCTCTTTTCTTATTGACTTCGTCCCTTCCCCACTTCAATTTGGTTTCAATAGGGAGAAGGAAGAGCCCGAAAGGAAAGAAACTATGTTCACGAACATGTGGGATTTTTGGCACTCTGGTAAAAATAAAATTGGGACGTTCATCTTTTTATGAACGTACAATAGTCTTCCACACTGCTAGAAATCCCCTGAAGTATTTAGTAACTTCGTTTGTGAACAAAAATTCGATCAATTTGTTTATAAAATCTATTTGGATTGAAAATTCAGGTCAGTTGGGGAAAAAAGAAAAAGAAAAAAAAATTTTGTTTCATCTGGAGCTGAAAATTTCGATTTCATTGAATATTTCAGAATTTTATCGGTGTTTTAATTAACAAAATATATTGCATTCTTAATAGGAAAGAGTGATCGTAAGCAATTTCAAAAGCAAAAAAAATTGTTGAAATTTCAGGGATAGTTTTCCGACAGTGTAGTTCTCTAGATTAGGGCAGGCGCTGGCTCTCGAAGTCGCGCCTTTTTTAGTTTGTCGCGATGAATAACCCTCAGACCCCTTTCTGTATCTAAAACCATATTATTGTTCTCGAGGATTTCTAAAATGCGATATGGACCCTTCCAATCGTCGTCCCTTTCACCGGTTTTTGGCTCTTTATGCAGCCAAACGTGATCTCCCACTTTAAGGGGTACTATTTTGACCTTTTTGTCATAATATCTCTTTGATTTTTCTTTTGATTTGATAAGATTTATCCGGGCCTTATCGCGAACTCTTCTTAACTCTTCGGTAATTTCCTGAAAAAGTACTCGATATGGTTTCCCCCTATCCCTTCTAATGCTTTCGCGGACGGTACCCGAGGTTTTACCCCGAAAACTAGTTCGTGAGTTGTATAACCCGTACTCTCGTGAACACTAGCATTATATGCGAACATAGCCATATATACCCATTTATCCCAATTCGCGTTATCGCTGATCTGAGTTTTCAAGAATTCGGTTAAAACGTGATGGCTACGCTCCAAAGACCCGTTCAATTGGGGGTGATATGCTGTTGTGAGACATTGACGAATCCGGAATAATTGCAGAATTCCGCGGTAATTTCGCTTGAGTAGTATGGGAACTACTATGGCGCCCCCCACCCACAGTCCCTCCGACCCCACCACTGCACCGGTCAGAGTAGCATGACTCCGACGCGGGCGAATGGTGGGGTGGGAATGACTGTGAATGCTGTGGGTGCGTCATAGCAGCTATTATACAGGGAAATAAAAACACAGAATTTCAGTTATTAATTACATGTATATTTTCCAAAAAATAATGTCCCCGTGAATTACATATTTTTCTTATAAATTACTTACATTTTTGATTCCACGACGTACAATTATAACCGCGGCCACTAAATAACTTCCCTTCGGGGGCACTATTACGTTTTTTCTTCATAAATGCATTATGATATTCACGCACTAGACGATCATCAGATATGAATCGATCGGTTAATAACGAATAGAACTTCTCAGGAGTAGCAAACATAGCCATACAATGCAGAAAAAGTACACAGTATGGTCCACATACACTCGAGTCATGATGCTGNAAAATAATGTCCCCATGAATTACATATTTTTCTTATAAATTACTTACATTTTTGATTCCACGACGTACAATTATAACCGCGGCCACTAAATAACTTCCCTTCGGGGGCACTATTACGTTTTTTCTTCATAAATGCATTATGATATTCACGCACTAGACGATCATCAGATATGAATCGATCGGTTAATAACGAATAGAACTTCTCAGGAGTAGCAAACATAGCCATACAATGCAGAAAAAGTACACAGTATTGTCCACATACACTCGAGTCATGATGCTGGAGCTGCCGGATGCTGCACCTGAAGAGTTTACAGTTCTTTCGGAGCCTTGCAGCGTGCTGGGGCACGATGGGAGGTAGTCCGAAGCTGTCGAAGTACCATCCTCTACCATTTCGATCAACGTACATGGCGATCCAGTGTTCTCCCGGTTGGGTGTGGTCATGTGTGTTCGCTACTATTGCAGTCGGTTTCGTCCACGCCGATGGGATCTTGTCCGCTGGATATACACCGACTGTATGATTCAGTATATAGTGTAGGGCTTCTAGAATCTGTACTGTGTTCATCAGCAGGAAATTTCTCTTTGGATAAACTTTTTAATCCTTCCTCGTTCGAGGTCAACCACGCTTTGATTTGAAGGACTCGGCGCATAGCACATATAAAGGTTCTATGATTCAATGTACTATGTATGAGGCATGATGAAACAGCTACTGGTGTAAAAGCGAATAGTGGCGATCTGATGTGACCCTTCAAATTGATAACATCTCGGGTAAGAAGGACAGCAGTGAATTTTGTTTGTTCACAACCATAGGTATACACGTATTTTATTCCTTTGGTAACGGCTCGTAATACTGCATAGACATATTTAGAAGATGCTTCTCCTTCATACCAATCTATACCGTGACGTGTGATTGTAAGTTGATTGTTCATCCTCTGAATATTAGGTGGAATCGCAGAATACTGGTATTCAGGACAAATTACCCAACGTCCTATCATGTCGAAGGATATGGAGGTCACCGCCACTTCTTTTGGAACGAATGTACCGTGGATTCCGATGAAACCCTCGTAATGAATAATTGCTGCCGAATCTGAATTACTGCAGGCCATTGCTATGCTCTCCTTTCAACCTTCTACGTTGAATATTCATACACAACTGTACAGTTGAACAGCGATTCAAATCCATTGTTTCAGAAAACTGCTGATACTGCAAAAATAACTGCGCATGCGCTGAGCATGATACCGAATATTTTGATGATTATGCATAGTCCAGGGTCACTTGTCTCGCTGAGTCAATTTCTATGACACTTTCAAACTCAGCATAAATTACAGCGTTGATCGTTGAAACTAAGCTTTCATCAAATCNGTCTTTCAGAGGTATATCACGTTCGAGAACATCGCCTATGACATTCACACCTGAACGCAAAGCCTCTCTAACCCTCCGACAGCGGATGCTCCTTGCTTGAGTAGTGGTAGTATTCTTCTGAACAAACCACCTAGAAAACTACCAATGCCATGTCCTTTTTGATTAGCACTACCTATGTACACATGACTTATATCCCCATGGTCACTTGTACTGTATCCTCCCCCTGATTGTAGAATCTCGTCGAAAATGTAGGTGTTCATAATCCGTGATTATTCAGTGCGTTTGAAATTAAGTGTCACAGTCAACGTTCCGTGTTCGAATGGTATCGGTGCTCCATACTCATCTCTTATATCTATCTCGATCGTTTGAAATTTCGTGCGTAGTAATGGTATATAAAGTGGTGGTGAAAATACCTTGATTTTCATTCCCCCGTATTTATAATTATCAATATCTAATGGTACAATACGCATTAGCGGGGTGTGTACATAACCGGTTATATAGGTTTCGCATATATCCGAGTATACGTACATACTTGAGGGAGACCTCGTGATAATGAAGCGAGTGTCCGTCCCTCGTACGTATGTGTTTGGGCGCATAATATTACGCATTTATCTTTATCTGCAAATCCGACAAGTTTCTTCAGTAAAGGTGCTAAGTGCAGAATATGAAACATATCTCCACAGGAAGCACCACAGATCCGCTGTACAGAGACGTAGCCACCACAATTCATAATGAATTTTACATGATCTCTCATAAATGACATTCCGTTCATACTATCCAACAAATCTGTAATACTATCGTAAACACCGTGTTGAAGATTGTCTTCCCCTTCACTCACGAGATCCTCACCACCACTCTGTAGGAGGTCATTGGACTTCAATTTTACAATTTCTCGTTCTTCTTGTGTCAGATAATTTCTGCTCTCCAACGACACGTAATTGTGGTTGTTACTTGCAGGTATATGTAAAAAAGTCATAGGTATATGAATTTCCGAGAGTGCGACACTCCATCTACCAGGTAAATTGATGACCTCTGGTAAATACGTGATGAAACTCGTTGTTTTATTATCAGGGTAATAGTGCATACTATTGTTGCTAGGTAGCACAATAGAAAAATTGTCTTCTAGATGACTCATTTTTTTCCTTCACGGGTCTGTACTCTGGATAACTCTTCTTCGTAAAATATTCCGTCGATGTCTTCACCCTTGAGGTCTTGTAAGATATACACTACCGGCTTACGGTAATGAGAGACGAGTTTGATTTCAAAAATTTCTTTGCTCCACCCCGACTCGTATCCTTTCTTGAACGCTGCTTTTGCTGTACTGATCCGTACCAGGTCACCACAGTTGTATTTAGGCGATCGATCCTGACTAGATATACGGTTAGTACTGTATCTTTTGGAGAGGTTTTCTGCTGCTATGAGAGAATTATTAGTATCAACTTCGCACGGACGGAAACGCGTCCCTGAATGTCTTGTATGGTTGTAGGCATTCACAATTTTCTGAAGAATATCCACGTAGCGTTTGGTACGAGAATATGTGAAATATCTCCACAATCTTTCCTTCAGTGTTCTGTTGAATCTTTCAACGATAGCAGCTTTTATATCAGGATTTCGGGTTACACGATATTGAATTCCATACTTACTCAGAAGTTGTTGAAATTCAGAATTGACGAATTCTTTACCACGGTCCGTTTGAAGGATTCTCGGGGTACGTTTTCCCCCATTGTTCAGAAGTATCCGTCTAAATGCCTGGGTTACTATCTTTGCACTCTTATTTGTCAGAGGTTGCACCCATGCATATTTACTGAGAACATCGATGACTACTAACATGTAGGAGAATCCGTCATTGTATATTGATATAGCGCGAAGATCAACTAAATCAGCCTCCCAAACAGCGTCAACTTCAGAGACGTTATATGAACGTCTATTAAAACGATGACGTACCATCTTATGCATATTGTACGCATCCTGGCTCTCCAGCCAGTTCCTGACATCATTACCTCTGTGAATGTTTTGGAGGTTACGTGCGCCAGCAAATGCTGCAGGGTGATTAGGGTTGTAATAAACGTTCTCAAAACGTTTCATTTTCTCAGTTTTATCCATCGTATTTTCAGGGACCCACCGTTTTGAGTATTTCCGATACTATTGTACGACTCGTCACTGTCTTCTTCTTCTTCTATAGGATTTATAATCTTCTGATGTCGACGACTGTTTCCTCGAGGTGTAGACGTCTCTATATTGAGAGTTGACTGTAACAACTCTTCGTTACCAATGAACTCCCGAGGAACATTATACGATTTTAGTACATTCCCAAATAATTTTCTTCCGACTGCAATCTTTTTCTTTCGTGACCGCATGGCCTCATTAATAAGATCTACTATATTTGAATTCTTGATAAGTTTCCCGTTGATGCTAACCACACCTTCTCCGTCCCAACATATAACCTCTCTTGGCATTGTCTGTAGTTTGCGTAGGAGTGCTGCAGCATTCTTTCGGTATCTTTTCGGCACACTTTCAATTATTGATCTTGATTCAATATTATCGTCAGTGTAATCATACACACGAGAACTGGAAAAACGTGGCCGAATCGGTGAAATTTGAGCATGTTTTTGGTAGGTTGATTCTTTCGGGCTATCAAAAGTCTCAGTATCCATCGACAACTGGTGAGAATTGTGTACCAAACTGAGATAACGTTGTAAAATCTGTTGATATGCGTTCCATTTCTCACGTTCATCAGCGTATGAACCCGATTCTAAGATTTCTTTCATTTCATTATCAAGACGTGACAATGTCGTTCCCTGTGTTTGTACACTTTTTGGCGTAGTGATACGGTTATCAGACGTCGTGAGTGTCTGACCCCTGTCATCAGTAATGGCACCAATCCTGTCTTCTGGAACAAGTATCATCTTCCGCGCATATTCCATCTCTTTCGATTGTTTCACTCTTATTATTTACTAATGAGATTTGAAATCAAAGTATCTAGTATAGGTGCTAGAAGCAGCGGGAGGAACCCCCCTCTCTGAATGATAATCTTCTTCTTTTTTGATAGGCACTTTTTTCCAACAGCCAAATCACGAAGTAATTTTTTATATGGTTTTAATTTATCTTTCTGAGATTTACCGATTGGTATATTACCGCGTAAGATGTTTAATGCACACTCACATATACAACGTATTAACCCCGTATCAGCTTTTCTAAGTAACGCCTGCCGCTGTTCTTTATTCAAATGACAAAGCACTTGAAGGACAATTGTCAATTTCTTACTGGGCGTACCTCGCACCGCCATGGTATAAGGAAAACTGATACGTCTGTGTCTTATTACCTTTGATTTATACCTTTCCGCGGTACGTACACGAACTGTTTTTCATCATTTGGAAAGATCGAACTGCGTGCTCGATAATCTTCAGGTGTTGATTGTTTCAGATCCAGCAGTATATAACCATGCGGCCGTGAGGTGGCGTCTAGGTAGGCTTCTTGTAAAAACCTGGGGTTGTCAGGATAAACTTGTCGCTCGAGGTGCTGAGTTTGTGCACGATCCCGAGGATTCTTGAAAATCACAATGTAATTAGAATTCAGAGAAATATCTCTTTGACCCCGCCCCTGGTGAAATATATTCTGTGTTATGAAAATTACACTCAGATTTTTATGATGACTACCTTTCGTGAAGAGATCGGTAATGGTATGGTTCGATGACTCACGCATCAAATCGTCAATAATAATCAACTTGGGTCGTAAATCAGAACTATAATCTTGACTTTGTGGTAATCCTTCGCGGAACTCAATTAAATTAGCGTTTGGGTATTGCATGTATGTGGGTTGCCATTCAGCATAATAAAAAAGAAT
>NW_021681598.1:53897-54094 GCF_001412515.2 Diachasma alloeum
CCTTCGCAAAATATTCTTGTATATAAGCATCTTTATCTTCATCTGTTGAACAACCCTGCGGGTAGTCGGAGGCTTCTTGCTTTTCTTTTAAGAAACTGTCTATATATTTGTTGAATAATATTTGTTGGTCTTGTATTGATAAATTTCCAATATTTTTACGATTCGATAACCATTTTCAATGGCCTTTCGCAATTCGT
>NW_021681599.1:0-197 GCF_001412515.2 Diachasma alloeum
CTCGATCCGAGACTGGTTTCCGCAATGTTCAAGCGACCCCCCATTCCTCTCTCTTTGGTGACCCGATTGAAAAATCATTATCTTAGTACCTGAAGAACACCCGATCAATAAAAAATAATTAACAAACTCATCTGTCAATTAATAAACCACTCTCGTATCGCTACTCTCGTCCGAGACTCGATCCGAGACTGGTTTCC
>NW_021681599.1:355-451 GCF_001412515.2 Diachasma alloeum
ACTCTCGTCCGAGACTCGATCCGAGACTGGTTTCCGCAATGTTTAAGAGACCCCCCATTCCTCCCTCTGCCGTGAGCCGATTGAAAAATCATTATC
>NW_021681599.1:697-890 GCF_001412515.2 Diachasma alloeum
CAATGTTCAAGGGACCCCCCATTCCTCCCTCTGTCGTGAGCCGATTGAAAAATCATTATCTTACTACCTAGAGAACCTCCAATTAATCAAAAATAATTAACAAAATCATTTGTTAATGACTAAACAACTCTCGTATCTCTATTCTCGTCCGAGACTCGATCCGAGACTGGTTTCCGCAATGTTCAAGGGACCC
>NW_021681599.1:1160-1483 GCF_001412515.2 Diachasma alloeum
GAACTTCCAATTAAGCAAAAAAAGTTAACCAACTCATTTGTTAATTACTAAACCACTCTCGTATCGCTACTCTCGTCCGAGACTCCATCCGAGACTGCTTTCAGCAATGTTTAAGGGACCTTCACATACCCCGTCCACCGATAGACGCTCCAAAAATGTTTTTCTTGCTACTCAAAGCCCCTCTAACTAATCGGAAATGATTAAATAATTAATTTACCAATTACTTAACCACTCTCTTATCTCTACCCTCGTCCGAGACTTGATCCGAGACTGCTTTCAGCAATGTTTAAGGGACCCTCAATTACCCTTTCTACCTACATTGG
>NW_021681599.1:1674-3084 GCF_001412515.2 Diachasma alloeum
TCGGACACATCCGCCAGCCGATTGAAAAATCATTATCATACTACCTAAGGAACCCCCAATTAATAAAAAATAATTAACAAATTCATTTATTAGCTACTAAACCACTCTCGTATCGCTACTCTCGTCCGAGACTCGATCCGAGACTGGTTTCCGCAATGTTCAAGGGACCCCCCATTCCTCGCTTTATCGATAGCCAATTGAAAAATCATTCTCTTGCAACTCAATGTGCATCCAATTGATAAAAAATAATTAACAAGCTTATTCGTCAATTAATAAACCACTCTCGTATCGCTACTCTCGTCCGAGAGTGGATGCGAGACTGGTTTCCGCAATGTTCAAGGGACCCCCCATCCCTCCCTCGATCGCCCCATCCATCCCTCCCTCGTGCATCCAATTAGTAAAAAATAAAGAACAAACTCATTAGTCATTAATAAACCACTCTCGGATCGCTACTCTCGTCCGAGACTCAATGCGAGACTGGTTCCCACAATGTTCAAGGGACCCCCCTTTCCTCCCTCGATCGATATCCGATTGAAAAATCATTCTCTTGAAACTCAATGAGTAGTGTATCTAAGCCGGTTCTGGGCCAATTTGACCTTGGGAAATGAGTCATCAGTTCCAGAGCCGCATTCGAGATGGTTGATCGGTTGGTCGGTCGGCAGGGGGGTGAGGTAGAAGGTTCTGGAAGGTTTGGTGGTGGGGGTAGAACGGATTGGTAGTGGGGCAGAATGGGTGTAGAATGTTCTGGAAGGTTTGGAGGGGGTGGTGGAAGGTTCTGGAAGTTTTGGGTGGTTAGGGGATAGGGGCTGAGGGATAGGGGCTGAGGGGGTAGAGGTTAGGGGGATAGTTTGCGTAGGATCAAAGATGAAATTAGGATATGTGAATTATTCTAGAGAAAAAAATTTCAAATATATGATTAATTGGTTTTTTATTGTTAAAATCAAATCATAAATTAGNATAGGGGCTGAGGGGGTAGAGGTTAGGTGGATATTTTGCGTAGGATCAAAGATGAAATTAGGATATGTGAATTATTCTAGAGAAAAAAATTTCAAATATATGATTAATTGGTTTTTTATTGTTAAAATCAAATCATAAATTAGTACGCAAGATTTACACTTTTTCAAATGTTTTACAAAAGAAGCAATCTCTCTTCATAGGCACAAATTTGTAAAATGTTGTGTTTTTGCAGTCATCTTCATCTTTTCCGTTGTCAGATGTATTGTGATAATGTTTACGACATTTACGACAATCAGCGATGTCCTCATCTTGTCTTAATGTTTCGGNCAAGATTTACACTTTTTCAAATGTTTTACAAAAGAAGCAATCTCTCTTCATAGGCACAAATTTGTAAAATGTTGTGTTTTTGCAGTCATCTTCATCTTTTCCGTTGTCAGATGTATTGTGATAATG
>NW_021681600.1:0-185 GCF_001412515.2 Diachasma alloeum
ACGGGTAAAAACTTTCGATGATAAAAAAATGCACGCCGCGCCACGAGGATATTTTCACTTTTGTCGAATAAAAACGCAGCTTCCCTTTGAGATTCTGTGGAGATCTGTCTCTCACCCAGACCCCAACCAGTATCGGAACCAATGTAGGGATTGAGGTGGTTGAGGGATGTAACAATTCACTAACA
>NW_021681600.1:213-9027 GCF_001412515.2 Diachasma alloeum
GCTTCCCTTTGAGATTCTGCGGAGATCTGTCTCTCACCCAGACCCCAACCAGTATCGGAACCAATGTAGGGATTGAGGTGGTTGAGGGATGTAACAATTCACTAACACATGTAATTTAGAATATAAATTACAGTTTAATCAAGACGTTTAGAATATATACAAAAGAGAAAGAATAATCAAAGTGATCTGATGGGAGGTCAGTGTTAGACTCTACTGACTATAATAAATCGCGTAAGGCAGGAATTTGGATACGCATAACAATGGGTGCGAGCGAGAGGTATTTTATACTGGGCGCGTGACAGAGCGCGATGATGTCATCGATGTCCAGTCGTCTCAACTGCACGCGTTGTTGTGTCCGTGTATTGACACGTGAGTGTGGATGTAGCGAGGCGCTATAGGGGGGGGGGATGGCAAGAGGGATCGAAAAGACGACGAATGGTATTCCAGAGAAGATAATTTTACTCAAGCATTATGAAGAACAGTTCAGGTAGTTTCTTAATTCTTAATAATGGTAGGGATTCAGTGTTCAGTTATAGGATTGAGGATCGAGCGGGAAAATTTAACACAAGGCTGCACACGAAAATACTCAACAGCTAACAATTTATGACTTATATCCTGAACTGTAATAATTCAATTTAAGTCAATATAGCAANCAACAGCTAACAATTTATGACTTATATCCTGAACCGTAATAATTCAATTTAAGTCAATATAGCAAGTAACCCGTGACTATAGCGATCACTTCCAGTTCTGGGTCAGATTGCATTGACAATTAAATGAACTTCAAAAAATGATCCCCTAATCAAAAAGAAAGCCATAGCCCCCAAATCTGAACGCTCTTGCGTCACAAATGTTGACAGTTGATAGAAGGCACCATGAAACTCTTAGGAAGTATCTGTCAACACTTATGACTCAAAAAGTAAGGGACTGCCTCGAAAGCCCCCCAAACTCAGCTCTTAGCCTTTGGACATGCAGAGAGGAGAGAAGAAAAGCGCTCCGTCCGTCCTAACTCTCATTCACCACAAATATTGATTTCGAAAAGGGCACCTCGTAGCCTTTGAAAATGAATTCTCAACTCTCAAAATGTTGATGCCTAATAACTTATGAAAGAATAGATATCGATAACTAATAGAGTATCGTACACTGAAGTCCAAATACCCGTCCAAATACTTTACACTGAAGAGTGGTCGAATTCACACGGAAACTCAACCACATATTGGAACAGTCGAGAAGGGAGAAATTCGATGACTCTAACTATCAACTTTTATTCGTCAAATATGTTGTGAGTTCAAACAGGGAAATATATACCCGCAAAAAATGAACTCTCAACTCTTGGTAATGTTGCTTCAGAGAGTACTTACAACGCCCGAAAGTGATCTCTTAACCGCGATATATGTGTTGAGAACTCAGAGAGCCCACAGAACCTACCTACCCTCCCTCTCCCCAGAAAACTCCCAAAACTGCAGTCTCAACTGTGAAGAATCTTGAGAGTTCACAGACCACACAAAAAACCGATTTCCTCCCCACCCCCAAACTCCCAAAATTGAAATCTTGACTCTTAAAAATGTGGACATTTCAGAGAGCACATGAGACTTCCCATCCCCCTATCATACCCCGCCTAAACTAATCTCTTAACTATGAAGACTGCGAAGTGTTCAGAAAGGACATGGATCTCCACTCTCCCCCCTTCCCGATTCCGCCGCAACTGATCGCTTAACTCTGAAGACTGTTGAGAGTTCAGAGAACACATGAAACCCCCCCACCCCCCTCGGCCCTTTCCAGAATCCGCCTAATCTGAGCTCTTAATGCTGACGACGGCTCAAAGTTGGGAGGATAGTTGAACCTCCCCCCCCCCCCCCCTCCTCCTCCTCAGAAATAAATGAATGATAATCAACAATAAAAAATCTGGATTCTTAAGGATGATAGGGCATTACGTCAAAAAAGGTGATAAAAATCTGAATATTTTTTTTGTATTAAGGTTACCCTAAAAAAAATTCAGTAGAAGTTTCAAAAGCACTGTAGAAAGCTTTTGTAGGAGATAATCGAGTTTGAAGTTAACATAGGTTCTTATGGGAAAAAGTGGTAAAAAAATTCTATAGGCTTAAAAAAAGGTGATAAAAATCTGAAACTTTTTGGGTATACCGGAAAAGAATATTCAATTTTTTTGGATTAATTTTTGAAACCATTAGGAAGCTTTTCGATTTTTAGATAAATTATTTCACCCGTCTAGTGACAAAAATTGTCACTCTCGTTCAACGTGGCAATGCGTGGCAACGTGGCAATGGTATGTATTTCCCATGCTCGGCGTGCACAACATGCGCCCTACGGTACCCCTTGCAACGTTGTCAAATTTAGAGAGTTACTGCTAGTGAAAATTCTCTAGCTGGGGGAATACCGATGTTAGCTTAGAGGTACAATTTTTTTCGTAAGCTAAAATGGATTGTAATGCCCTATCATCTTTAACCCTCAAGGCAGTTAAGAGTTCAGAGGACAGATGGACACCCGCCCTCCCCCTCCTCCTCCCAGAAATAAATAAATAAAAAAAATACTGGACTCTTAACTCTGACGGCAAGTAAGAGTTCAGAGAACACCTGTAACCGCCCCCCCTGCCCCTCTCCAGTAGTAAATAAATAATGATCAACAATAAAAATACTGGACTCTTAACTCTGACGGCAGGTAAGAATTCAGAGAACACATGCAAACCCCACCACCACCTCCCCGGAAAGGAATAAATAATAATCGACAGTAAAAAAACTGAACTCTTTACTCTGACGGCAGGTAAGAGTTCAGAGAACAAATGAAGCCCCCTCACCTCTTCAGAAATAAATAAGAATGATTAACAATAAAAATACTGGACTCTTAACTCTGACGGCAGGTAAGAGTTCAGAGAACACATGTGACCCCCCCCCTCCCCAGAAATAAATAAATAATAATCAACAATAAAAAAACTGAACTCTTAACTCTGACGACAGGTAAGAGTCCAGAGAACACATGTAAACCCCCCCCCGTCCCATCGCCAGAAATAAATAAATAATGATCAACAATAAAAATACTAGACTCTTAACTCTGACGGCAGGTAAGAGTTCAGAGACCATGTGCAAACTCCCCCTCCACCTCCCCAGAAAGGAATAAATAACAATCAACAATAGAAAAAACTGAACTCTCTACTCTGATGGCAGGTAAGAGTTCAGAGAACACATGTAAACTCCCGCTCCACCTCCCCAGAAAGGAATAAATAATAATCAACAATAAAAAAACAGAACTCTTTACTCTGACGGCAGTTAAGAGTTCAGAGAACACATGTAAACCTCCCCTCCCCACCCCAGATATTAATAAGTAATGATCAACAATAAAAAAACTCAACTCTTAACTCTGACTCATTAATAAGTAATGATCAACAATAAAAAAACTCAACTCTTAACTCTGACGGCAGGTAAGTGTTCAGAGAACAAATGGACTCCCCTCCCTTCCCCAGAAATAAATAAATAATGATCAACAATAAAAAAACTGAACTCTTAACTCTGACGGCAGGTAAGAGTTCAGAGAACACATGTAAACCCTCCCGGCCCCTCCCCAGAATCCCACATAGCCTCAACTCTGACCGAACTCTGAACTTTCTCTGAAATGTTGGAAATATTCAAGTCTTACGCAACTCTGACGCAACTCTGAAGTCGGTCCGTCAGGGAAGGTCATATCGAATACCCAAAAAAAATTCGTTCAAAAATATTGAAAATCGTAGGACTAGATAGGTTTTTCCGATTCGAAAAAATCGAAAAGTGACGCTTTTCGATAGGAAAAGCGAAAAAAAATTGATGTGGATCTTTATCATAGAAGGCTCAACCAATAATAAAATTTAAACAAAGCTGAAAATCATATTCAGAATTTTCATGCTCCATAAGCCGGTCCCTCCATCCAATTTTTTTTCGCTTTTCCTACTGAAAATCGTCATTTTTCTTTTGTTTTGATTAGGAAAAACCTATCTAGTCCTACAATTTTCAATATTTTTGAACGAAGTTTTTTTTGGGTTTTCGATATGACCTAACGCAGAATCCTACGTATGGTATTTGGAATTACTCAATTTCTTCTATTAAATAAAAAATAATTGTTATCGAAAAATGAAAATTTAATATTTTTTTTTATCTCCACTTTTTTCTGACATAGAGAAGAAACTAGAAAACAAGCAGGGGGCAGCGAGCATATGACAGCGAGTATGTGACAATGATTATTTTTTCATACTTTCTTCGCCATCAATAAATTGATGGTGTGCTTCCGAATGGGATTGACATGATACAATTCTTCCTCCTTCGAATATCCCTTCCCATTTTTACAATTTTTCCTTTCTCGACCTCCATTCAAACTTTTTTCAACCTCCCATTTTGTAATTGCTGTTTCTCGTATATGTCAAAAACTACTCAACCGATTTCGCCCATCTTCAATAAGAAAAAATTTTAGTGCAGACAGGAAACTTCATGCCAAATTTCAAATTGATATATTGATTTTTTAGAAAGTGAGAATGCTAACAAGCATTTTGAGCAAAAACAGAAAAATTTAAATATCTCGAAAAATTTGCAAGAATCGGTATATATTCACATTCAATAAAACCACAAAATTTTTTTTTTATTGAAGTTGAATAATTATTCAACTTCTGACTTGGAAGGAATTCTAGTTACAATTTAATTTTGTATATTTCACTTCGTAATCTCTCCCACATTGTGCTGTATACGCGCGGAGTCCTCGTCGAGAGAGCACAGAGTGGGGGAAACGCCCATTCATCTGGGAGGGTTTAGTATATTACGCTTCAAGGGCGTTAATTTCGTTTTGCACACATGTGAGGTTTACAAACCGAGCTGAAAGCGAGGTTTGTAATCACACGTTTGAAAAACTAAATTTACGCCCGAGTGGCGTACGTTATTTTACATTTCAGTGTGCAGTACTGCACGCAGTTACTGCACGCTGAAGTATAAAATAAATATACAAAGTGAGTTAATGAAAAAGTACACTCCAGTGACATTAGTAACATTAGAATTTTGGTTTATTATACTACTAAAACCGACCACGGTTTTCGGGCTCATAACAAAATAATTTACATCATATGATCCATAAAGTATTTCCTGATGATTGTAACTCTATTGTTACTCATATTGATCAGAAAATATAATACTTTGTGGACTTCATGATAACATTCACCATTTCTTCTTAGTTGCCGAAGTATTGTGAGAGTGTACCATTCCGTATTTTGAAAATAATAGGACATTAATTAAACATCGAGTGTTTGGTTCACATCAGTCCTGCATGAAATCAAGTCGATGTCTTTCGCCTCCTTCTTCATATTTGTGATATGATCGAATTTCGTCACCCCACTCCCTTCCTCATCATTTCTGATAAATCTTTTCAGGAGAAAATTCATGAATCCATTAAATTGAGAGAGCGAAAGACTCCTGTGATGAGTGAAAGGGGAGATTTTCTACATTTTTTCTTCCGTTATTATGCAAATAACTACACTGCAAAAATTAGGTGTCTGTCAGCCATCTGAATTTAAGATATCAGACGGCAAAAAACGTTTGAATCTTCAAAAGTGTCTGCAAATCTGACTGATGTCTGACAATTTCAGACACAATTTGTGTCTGAAAACGCCTCAAATCCTTTTACCGTCTGAAAAATTTCAGACATTTATTTTCAGACATTTTTTGTGTCTGAAATTCAATTATTTAGAAGTGATTCAGACATTTGACTCTTCAGACGTATACTCCGTGTCAGACACTTAAGTCCATTCAAACACGAAAATTTCAGATACATCACGTGTCTGACTTGACAGTCTGACTGTACAGCCCCCCCTCCTTCGTCGATGGTCTCGTAAATTGGGAGATTTTTGTTTGCATATAAAAAACGAGTTCTATCGCAAAATCGCTATTTACCGGGGGGTTTTTCACCTCCTCTATTCTTTAAAATTGGTTTGGAATTCCTAGACGCATTTGTGTTGGTTCACCCCCCCCCCCCCTAAATTGGGGAAATTTTTTTTTGTATGAAAAAACCGTTTGATCGCAAAATCGCCTTCTATACGGCGGTTTTTTTCACCTCCTCTATTTTTTGAAATTTTTTCGGAATTTCTCGGCGCATGCGTATTGGCTAAACCCCCTCCCCGCCCCCCGTAAATTGAGGAATATTCTTTTTTGTATGAAAAAATTTTTTTATCGCAAATCCCCAACTAGAGGTTTTTTCACCTCCTCTATTTTTTTTTAACTTATTCAGAATTTCTCGACGCATGCGCACTGGATTTCTTTTCTCAGCCCCTGTCAACGGCGTAAAAAATTGAGAATATTTTTTTTTTGGCGGGATAATTATTCTATCCCAGAATCATTTTGCAAGGAGGGGGGAGGGCAATTTCACCCCCTCTATTTTCTTAAATAGAAAAAAACTTTTTTCGAGGGCGAAATAACAAATTATATTCGGGTCTCAGACATCGCAAGGTGTCTTAATTTTTCAGACACCGAGGTATCTTAAATTCAGATACCTTTATCGATTCAGACACTTTTTAACCCTCTGAGGTGAATGGGCGTTTCCACCGCTCTAGGGGCCCACCGTAAGGATTGGCCGTCCCCACTCCGACGCCCAAAGTACGACTCAGTCCGACTTTCATCTTAGAGGCTTAATATCTGAAAAGTATCTACAAAATCGCCCCGAAAGTCTCCGAAAAGTGTCTACAAAAGTGTCTTAAATTCAGACACTAGTTTTTGCAGTGATAGAGAGAACAATTTGTGAACATCTTGGAATGTAGTCCCCCCCCCCCCTCTCGCGGCGCCCTTCGCGGGTAGTAACCAGTGGGTTATAACATTGAAGAGAACCGGGTAATTTATTACCTTGCCCTGGCGATATTCGACCGTATTTTCCCGGAAGATAAAAAAAAATTGAACGCTGACTTTATTTATATTCTCGGACAAAGGACTCGGTTTGAAGCTTTGAGGACTATCGAAACAATGGCAAGGTCACTATTCGGCGCATTCATACAACTCCCTAAAATCTACCAGATGATGTTGGTATTTTCTCATAACATGATCAACGATTGGAATGAGCAACGAAAATGTTTTTTAACCATTGAATTTTTAAATCGCATTGAATTTAATACTGCATGTATAGATAACAAGTTACACGAAGAGAAAACATATTAGAATTTTTATAGTGAAATTCTGAGAAAAAATCTGGTGCTGCCCCATAGTCGAGGTACAGAATGTCGGGAGGCATAAACATTACAGGAAAGCACATTAAATTTTTTGAAGCCGAGCACATTAAAAATTTTAAGGCGCAAGCATGAAAATTTCTCGGGATGAACACATGAAAATCCAATACAATAATACAGAAAATGTCATCAAAATTTGAAATATTATAAATTTTACAAAAATATAAGAGTTTCGCGAGTTATCCTGTGAGGGACGATTTTTTAAAAATATATATTTTTCCCCAATGTTTTGATGCAAGGGACGTGGGGGAGGGGAAGGGGGGGTGATATCAATACCTATGCTGCTAGAATTTTGAAACGAATTTTAAAAAATTGAGGAGGGTCGAAAATCACTCTGCTGGGTACTCCACAGGGGACAATTTTGCATTAGAATCGTCATTTTACTTGAAAAAAAAGTGTTTTCCCTATTTTTAGGCCCATCGGCGGGGGAGAGGGGGGGGTTCTTGTAAAATAAAAAAAATATCCATCGCCCCACCCCGGCCAAGGCAGGGTCGAATTTTCCTTGAGGCGCCTTTAAGAAATTCATGGAGGCACATGAATAATTCTCACGCGGATTCTGAATTTTTTCTGGTGCTCCCTTTAGAATAACTCAGGTCGAAGTTAGTTGTTTCCCATTTTTGGTGCTTAGCACATTAATTTATCTCGGTTTTTTTTATCCGTGTAAATATTGGGATTACGATGAAATGTTCCTTCAGTTCGAAGATCAGTTGGTGTTATAATTCATTGCTGAAAATATCGAATTGAACCTAATAATTTTTGAAAATTTGAATTCAAACAGTGGATCTTTAATTTTTGAAGCCTCTTTTCACATTTGCCGATAAGTGTTCTTCAAAACCTAATAAACATCCTGAATGAGTCTTGACCTGCAAGATTTCAATTTGTACTGCTCAATTCAATGAGTCATTTATCCAAAAGAAACACAAAAAATTGGAAAAAACCATATTTTTTAACAGCTTCGGATTTTTTTTTCGTATTGAACTTCTTAGAAAAAATTGCACGGTGTTTTCACGTCTAGACACCATAGTCTGGATTGAGGAATGTATGATATTGATTTCTCAATAAAATTAAATAGACTGAGTGCAAAAACACCGAACATTGACATGATAATTTTTACCCCAACTGGACCTATCGAAAAACTGAGGTTTTTGATGGACCAATAGTGCCCAAAAACTTATAAACAAAATTAATGTGCTTGATCGCCACAGAGGCCACCCTCATTCACCCGAGAAAACTCTCCAAAACTAAACACGACCGTAATAAAACTGCCACACAGCATAAACACTTTTCATTTCACACTTCGCTCGAGCACACCATAAAGGCCAATGGAGTGGAGGCTAGCCGAAAATTCGTTTGCCGAAAATAGGAAAGCAGTGGTTCTCACGCTCGACCGAGTTTCCACCCTTGGAAGATGATTTCGCAGATTATTAAAGGCGGACAAAACTTGACAAAACTAATATCTATTAGCGTATTGAGTGCAAGACAATTAACAATTAACCATTTGTTTATTGTAGTTAATAATAATATGTGGATTTTGGGATTTTGGG
This sequence comes from Diachasma alloeum, assembly GCF_001412515.2. Classification (NCBI taxonomy): domain Eukaryota; kingdom Metazoa; phylum Arthropoda; class Insecta; order Hymenoptera; family Braconidae; genus Diachasma; species Diachasma alloeum. The sequence goes on from NW_021681600.1 coordinate 8,992, forward strand.
GTTCTAGAGGTGACAAAACTCTGAAATTGCGAGGGT
>NW_021681600.1:9746-32937 GCF_001412515.2 Diachasma alloeum
TTTAAGACTTTTGTCATAATTAGAATGCAAGTAATCAGGTTAGCAGAAAATTAACTTTTAAAAAAATCAATGGAAAATGTCAATTGATATTTTTTTTGACATTTGTGGGGTGACAAAAGTCTGTGGGGGTCCTCTGAAGGTACCCTCGCAATTTCAGAGTTTTGTCACCTCTAGAACCCCAAAATCCCAAAATCCACATATTATTATTAACTACAATAAACAAATGGTTAATTGTTAATTGTCTTGCACTCAATACGCTAATAGATATTAGTTTTGTCAAGTTTTGTCGGCCTTTAATAATCTGCTAAATCATCTTCCAAGGGTGGAAACTCGGTCGAGCGTGAGAACCACTGCTTTCCTATTTTCGGCAAACGAATTTTCGGCTAGCTTCCACTCCATTAAAGGCCATCATACACGAGCGAACGGCAGGAAAACGGTTCGCGCGAACAGGGTTTATCTGCGAACGGTCTCTCGTCTCGAAACTCCACACACGGGACGAACCGAATGCCGTGATATTGATACGTCAATATAGCTGCGTTTTTCATTTTTCAATTATTCTTCTGTTTTTTTTTACTGTTTCATTAAATGTGAAGGTAGGGCAAAACTCAATTTTTCAGTGTATTTATCTTTTACTTAATTTTTTTTTCCTTGAGAATTTATACCAAAATAATACGGGAAGAATTGTTAACTGCTATGGATCACTTTGCGATTTTGCCCCTCCCTATTTACTTCCACAGTGATGACGTATCGGCATGGGCCTCCTGTCCCTAGGTATTGACCCAAAACCATTTCTGTTGATATTGGTGACTCATTGATGACATTTTTGAATGTGGAGATGGATATGCAAGGACTTTAAAGGTTCGAGTCGAACGGTTCGACGTGGTCAGTTTTCTACAAACATAATTTTTACCGAATGCGTCATATTTGGTAAATTTTGCGGAGAAACAACATTGTGAGTTAATATTGGAAAATTTACTCTTATTTCAGTATATTAACGTATAAACGTAATTTTTACGCCATTTTCATGGTAATTTCTATCAAAATTTTGTCTCCATGTGGGAGGGTTCGTTCCCTACCGATCCATCCGCTTTTCTAGGACCGTTGCATTATTATAACCCGAAATAATTAATTAATTAGACCATTTGGTTCGCGAACGACGTTCGTGATCCCCACACACGGACGAACTTCCAACGAACTTGGTTCGCCACGAACGGCCGTTTTCAAGCCGTCTTGAAAACGACGAACGGCGCACGATGAACGACGAACGGCGAACGACGAACGAAGAACATGGTTCGTGGGCCCCACACACGGGCGAACTTCGTTCGTCAGTGGCTCGATTTCACTATGTTCGCGTGCACCGTTCGTCTGCCCTTCGCTCGTGTATGATGGCCTTTAATATCTAGTTCAAATGAAACCCTATTCTAAATATCTGGCGACGCTGCGCCTTCTCGCATGCCCTTACCCTTTTGAAAAATTTTGTCGGAAATTTCCGCTACACTTTTCGGGAATTTATATTGCATTTAATTTCCACTGAAATTTCAAGGAAATTCGTTATTGAAAAATAAGAATTTCCTGTAAAAATCAGTGATAACTATGAATGTCAATTCCATTTTTCCCGAATATCAATGGAAAACCAGGAAATTCCGGTAAATATATATTTGAATTTTCAGGAAGTGACACTGAATGCGATTTAGGGGGGNGTACAAGCCTCCCCCCTCAAACTTTCAGTAAAAATTCACTATCGCCCTTAGTTTCGCAGATATTTTTGAAAAACTTACCGACTCAATTGTTTTTGGTTGTGAATTCTCAATTTAGTGCAATTCGGCACTGCACATTCATATTTGATTGGAAAATTGAATAAACTCTGGAATTCTCGTCTTTAAGATGCTTAAAATTCCGGAATTTCACTGAATTTTCAGTGAAATGTGAAATTTCCCGATTTTTTTATATCCTACATCACATTCAACGTCATTGTCCTGTAAATTAATTGTCAACCAAAGTCGACTTTTTGTCCATGAAGTATCATTTTTATTCCTATAGTGTAGATAAGGATGACAATCAAGAAAAAATGCGATAGGTTGATGAGTAACCCTAATGTACACGTAGAGGGTTATGGTTCCAGACTGAACAGTCTGAATAGTTTTATTCGGAATTAATGAATTATTTATTCAATATAATCAAATCCATTTTTTGAAACAAGTAAACAAGTTCATTTGTATCAACTGCAAAGAATGAAATAAAGATCTTTATATGATTCAATGAAACATTTTTCTTGGTGTAGATTCTCGGAATTTACATAAAAGAAGACCTCGCCATTGCGTCGATAATCCCCAAAGATTCTAACGCAGTCTCTTGTCTCAGAATGTAAACAAAACAAGCGAGATTTTTTTATCCTCCTACAGGAAAATACGTTCGAATATCGCAAGGGCAGGGTCATAAATTATCCCTTTGTTGTCACTGGCATAACCCACTGGGTTTCGACCGCGGGGGGTTAAGAGATGGAGGGAAAGGGGGGGAGCGAGCTACACTCCAAAATGTTTACCAATAATTTCTTTATTATTCATATAATAAGAAGACAAATAACATAACGTAGGGGTATTCCGCTCTCCCGATTTCATTTTGTTTTGTTTTTCCTGCATATTTGAGTCTCCAAAATAGTTTTAAATAACTCTGGGGTCGGGGGGGGGGGGTAAAGTTCGATCATAGTATTAATATGAAGAAGAAGACAAAGTAAAACTAGATTCAATTTTCTGTTGAGCCAATCAGTCGAGGAGTTGAATAAATGGCCCGTTACTTGCAAAATACGTCCGCAATCACAATACTTCGGCAAGTGAGAAGGAATGGTAAATATCATCATCAGGTCCACAAAGCATTTTCTAAGGAATCTAAGCATATGATCCGAGCTGAAGGAAAGGATTGTAATCACATTCATCAGGAAATACTTTGTGAACCGTATGCTGTGATCTGTTTTGTTACCGCACTTGATTTATCGGGTTCATCGGGTGTGCTGACATTAAACAAAAATCCTGTGTAAGTTCTGCCCATGAATACTAATTAGAGATACACTGAGAAAATAACTAGTGAAAAATTACCGAACTACTATCGGATTGAAAAGTATAGGCCCCTGGAGCTGCGAGGTTTTTCGGTTTTGCAACATTCCTGAACATTAGTATACATTTTTTTCCTTAGGAATATATTTTAGACACCTTAAATAACGATAAGAAGGATAAAATTGAATGCTTTGGGTTACTATCCGATGCAAAAAAAACCTCTGAAGTTTAGGCCCAGGGGCCTATACTTTTCAATGCGATAGTAATCAAGTAAATGTGGAGCGAGCTCAATTTTCAGGTTTTTTTCACTCGAAATCTGGGAAAAAGTGCGAGGTAAGTAGTGAATTTTTCTCCGTTAGTCCAAGAAAATGTACTGAACGTAAGGGTAATTTGTACCGAAATGTAGAATTTATCCTGAATTCAATCAAATATCAACCCAATGAAAGAGAATAATTACTTAATATTGCCTAAGAAGTTTTACCCAACCCGTTCGGGAAAAATTTACTTGCCTATGTCACCATTTGTCCTTCATGGGTCTAGGACAAATAATACTCGGCCGGTGTTGATAATTTTATTGTACAGAAGGTTAATTTCTGCATTGGTAAATGTATATTTTTTTACCGAACGAATCATAAAAAGTCCTCAAAAAACTGGTATTTTTTCATTAAATGGCATTTCGCTCCATTACCTTAAAATTTGCCCCGATTTTCTAGATAATTGTTATCTAACTTTTCGCTCCATGTACACATGATTAAATAATCATTTTTAATATTCAAATAATTGTTGTTATTGAATCAGGGTAGAAAGTTGAATGAATTCGATTGGTGCGGCATCCGTCGGGTCACTGGAGTGTACCATTTTCATCGACTCATCTTACTTTATGTATTTACTAATCCTCTGATGTGAACGGCCATTTTCTCCACTCTGTGGCTTCTCGGTGAAGGGTTCGCGCGTATATAACACAATGTAAGAGGAATAGATCATATGAATACATGAAGGGGTAAACCGCATTATTCTATCATTTTTTGGTAATTGTGAATATCTATTTTTTGAATTAACGAGTTCATATGCGATAATTTTTTTTTCAATCATTGAGCACATCAGTTCTAGAATCGTAGATGCAGGCAACCTGAATTCCTTGCATTTGATATAGAAGATTCTTCCCCTCCCCCCTTCATGAATATATCATGAATATTACTGACCGTTCGTACCCATATCTTGATATTAATTTTTCAGTGTAATTCACTTCAGCAGAGGATACAGATTTTGATGGTTACCTTCTCTCGATTGGAAGAACTTAAAAGTCCAAACAAAAGAATAATTTATTCTTGCATTGAAAGCTTAATTACAAAGTCCTATTTTCTCCCACATTGAAAGGAGATTCAAACAGGTAAATTTCTGAGTATCAAAGAAGTATTCATAAAAAAAAACTCCATTAATATCCATTATATTGCTGAATTTGATTTTCACAATAGCTTACAAGAATGACCCTACACTACAAAAAGTACATATGAAGTACTTTTTGTACTTCTTTTTGTGATCGACTGACTACACTACAAAAAGTACATATGAAGTGCATATGAAGTACTTTTTGTAGTGTAAAAAAAAATCTAAGAGAATTAGAATTTAGAGAGAAAAAGTTTCCGCTTCACCCAGCCGGGAATCGAACCCGGGTCTCCCAGATACGCGCCGGGCACTCTCACCGACTAAGCTACCGAGAACCACAGAAATTCACTCTCAAATTCACCTCATACACCGCCTAACCTCCTTTAGGCATTAAAGAATTCTAAGAGAATTAGAATTTAGAGAGAAAAAATTTCCGCTTCACCCAGCCGGGAATCGAACCCGGGTCTCCCAGATACGCGCCGGGCACTCTTACCGACTAAGCTACCGGGAACCACAGAAATTCACTCTCAAATTCACCTCATACACCGCCTAACCTCCTTTAGGCATTAAAGAATTCTAAGAGAATTAGAATTTAGAGAGAAAAAATTTCCGCTTCACCCAGCCGGGAATCGAACCCCCTGATAGCTGGATAGTCAAAAAGTACATATGAAGTGCATATGAAGTACTTTTTGTAGTGTAGTCAGTCGATCATACATTATTCGATATCCTGACTTAGAAGAAACTCATCGGCGTTTGGTTTTGATACGAATTTTCTATATTAAATCGATGTCCACTCAGCATTATAGAAGTTTTCGGGAAGTTCAAGGTAAATCTGGGTCATCCATATGGCATTGTTTTAATTAGTGATGCGTGAAAGAGTGCCAAGTCGAGACGCGATAATAAAGAGGGATTGCGAGACTTGACGATATAGAACGCCGCTCTCGTCTTGAGGAGAGTCGAGACGAGACGAGAGTTGGGTGGCAAAAAGTGAGGTAACCACGGCCTGTCGTCATTTCAAACGTATGTTATCATAGTCTCACTGCTCACAGAGCCTAGACGAAATTGAATATTAATTTCCTATCGAATGTTAAGGTACTTATATAGTCACTTATATACTTGAAAATTTCGCAATGTACTAAAGACGCGAAATTTGAATCATGTTGAGCACATTCAAAAAAAATCCCCAAAATTTCAAGTATCTTTTCCACGCGAATTTTTGAGATATCCATTGTCAAACATTCAATTTTTGTATTTTTAAAAATTTTGACGATGCATATCTCAAAAATTCGCTTAGGGCGCCAGCTCTAATTGAGAATTTGTGAGCCTTGGTTCAGGGCTTAATGCGGCTTGTCTCCATCTTCAATTCCTATCTGGAATTCGAAATCAAAATTGTGTGAAAAATATTGAATAGGTATTTTTTATTTCATCAAAGAATGAAGGCCCATAGATAAGGCATCCATACGTATCAAATATAAGCTATTCAATTTTCATATTTTAGCATATTATTCAATAAAGAAATTTCATGCAACAACCAAATTCAGAGACGAGAAAATCTCTTTACTCTCCCGAATGTTATGTCATTTTCCAGAGCCTCTGATAAGCCCTAGAACGTACAGAACAACCCTCATGATTTATCTTTAATGCAATAAAAAGCCTTCACCCAGCGCCACTGCCGTGCCCTGCAGTGCCCTCGCTATATGATGCATAGTGTTAATAAACGCAACTTCTCTGGCCTCCACGTATATTTTTTCATGCTTTTTTTGTCCTCTCTTTTTTTGAGTTTTCCTATCCAAACGACCCTTCTTTCACACAGCACAACTGCAGTATATTCCTCTCACCTTCTGTATATTGTGGGGTAAAAGCGAAGGGGGGAAGAGAAAATGGTTATACACCTACGAACTTTTAATATGCCTCGTTTTAGCGATTATTCAAAGCGACAGCCCGGTGGCCTGAGGATAAGTACTTTCCGGTCGATGACCCACTTTCCAGGACCAATACTTCTTTGCCTCTGGTACCTGTAGAATTCTGTTGAATTTTATTCAAATTTTTTTTTGAGAATGAAAAAAGAATAATACATAAATGATTCTTTCTAATTATCCACTTCACGTTGCACTTTTTTCCATCGCGACTAAATTCGATACTTACTCAGGATTAATTTAACTTTCAAATGAAATGAAAAAAAGTCAATATTTCAACTGCATTATTGAGGAAAGTGACTGAACCGAAAGAGAGCCCACGGGATCGTTAATAAGTTTCCATTTTCTGAGGTAAAAATTCAATTTCTCCAGGCCACACGTTTTTGCCAGAAATGAAATCGAATTATTCAACATATAAAGTCGGTTTCTCGGTTAAATTTGGTGAACACGATCATGGAATATGGGTGATAACGATGACAGCGGAATTATGAAATCCCGATAATTAAATTTAGAATGGATAATTAAAGAATTTGTGACTATTTGGTGACTTTGGTTCAAAGTTTTCAAGATATTCAATTATAGAATTAAGGGAAGACTTTACTATGAGTTTTCCAAGTCTCTGCTACTGCAGTGAGATTTTTCATCCATTGAAGATTGATGCTATATGTTTAACAATAAACAATTAGTCCAAAAAATTGCTTATTGTTCGTTTCTCCGGAAGACACTTAAAATGTTTAAAATAGTCCAGGCCCTTCAATTTTAGAGCTATAGAGGTATTTTTTACAACTTTGGAGAAAATGCCGGCAACAATTACAAGCTATTTTCTTTTAATTCGACTTCTACACAACTAATTACTTATCTTTTAATATAAAAAATTGTACCATTCATATAAAGTAGCCTGGAAAATGTTTCTGAATTAATCGAGAATATATTTTAAATATTTTGAGAATCATTTTTCTGGACATTATGCACAAACGATCCGATAATCAATGGTGCAATTAAAAAACACAAGCTTAGCTATGTGGGAGTCGAATTGAAAAAAACTGACTCGTAATTGCTATTGTACACATTTTTTTTTATTTTGAAAAAAGCCATCTCTAGGTCAAGAATTGGACGCAGTGGACTATTCTTAGTACTTCAAACGTCTGCGGGGGAAACAAACAATAACCAAATAATTTGTTTACACTAATCATTGGTTTTTTGACCATATAATCAATCTTCAATGCATGATAAATCTCACTCCAATAGCCTAGGAATTTTAACACTTATAATAGTCTTCCCTTGGAAGGTTTGGTCAGAAAAGTCCGAAATTAACATTCACTGAGAAAAATCCGACGCTCGTTCAAGGGCGCGGCGTTCATTTCAAGGCATTGCGCCCATAAATGCGTTCAAAGTTGCCGAATTTCAAATAAAACGGGCTCTTGAATCAAAGGCGAGAAAATCTTCATTTGGAAGTCTACAAAACTTTGAATCAAGAGCAGAAATTGAGAATGGAAGGGGGGAGAACTCTAACCTAATATTATAAACTAAATGGAGCATAGGGGAAAAATATGGAGTGAAGAAGTGGTGAAACAGACTCTTTTCAATTGTCCATATCTCCCGACTGAATACCGTAATTTGAATAAATCAGGTTTTATTTTGGAGTTTGAAAAAACCTTTGACAATTATGTGCAAAATTTTACTATGATATTTTCGTTTGATTCATACGTAGATTTGGTCCGTTTTACCCCGATATCTTTAGATTTTCATCATTTAGGAAGAAACAAGATGGTAACTGAAAATTATCGAAAAAATATGTGAATAAATGAACAAGTCAGCCTCCAAATCAATCAAACAGAACATATTTTCAGCAAACAGATAAACAAATAAGTCAATAAATTACAAATATGGAATTTGAATATTTTCTTCAATCAGGAACAGATGAGCCTGAAACTGGCAAACGATTCTGGTGAACGATATCCACAACTTTTGGAGTGGACTGTACTGCCGACGCTCCAAAGGGACCCCGGGGGGGGGTCAACTTTTTACCCCTAATTTTTATAAATAATTGAGGAACATGACAAAATATGTTTAACACACCCTTACCCCTCCATATGCATACATTATTTGAATGAAAAATAAAATTGCTAAATTTAAATACACATTTTAACATTGGTACTTAGAGAGGGGGCGGAGGGGAAATGCATAATAGGGGAGGGTTGAAAATTTTACCTAACAAGGGGAGGGGGTGTCAGTGTCTGTCTGAGCCACCCCTATCCCTCCGTTCGCATGCATCAATTAAATAAAAAAATTAAATTGTTAAATTTAAATGAAAATTTTGAGTATCAGGACTTTGCGAGGGGGTGGGGGGACGCACAATGGGGGAGAGTTGGAAATTTTACCCAACCCCCTCTCCTTGTTGGTTAAAATTTTTAACCCTCCCTTATTATACATTCCCCCTCCACCCCCTCTCGAAGTCCCAATTTTCGATGATTTTTTTTTTTATTTAACAATTACATTTTTTTATTTAATTAACGCTTGCGAACGGAGGGATGGGGGTGGCTCCGATAGACTCTGCAACCCCCTCCCCTTGTTGGGTAAAATTTTCAACCCTCCTCTATTATGCATCCCCCCTACACCCCCTCTCGAAGTCCCAAAGTTAAAAATTTTTATTTAAATTTAGCAATTTTATTTTTCATTCAAATAATGTATGCATATGGAAGGGTAAGGGTGTGTTAAACAAATTTTGTCATGTTCCTTAACTATTTATAAAAATTAGGGGTAAAAAAGTTGATATCGTTCGCCAGAATCGTTCGCCAGTTTCAGGCTCGTCGTTCTCATCACATCACGTCTTCCCGACGAATGTAAAAATGCGTCCCAACTGTGCCTTTTTTTTGTTGGTTTTCGTCATGTTGATATTCAATTTTTTTCAGAGTGTCCGTGCATGAGTCCGGCGACACATGGCTATGGGCTTTGGGGGGAAGGGGGATGGGCCTCCCTGAATTCGCAGAATCGTTCAATGTATTTTTCTCATCGCTGGCGCGATTTGTTTTTGCCGAAGAAAGATCTGTTTTTAGACCTTTGGGCGTCAAAACAAATGTACATACCTGTGAAATGCATACATTTTTCTCACCTCGAATCGTACGTCATGCTCACAATTCATCGACGTGAAACATTGAATCAACTGCCTTAGACTTCAATTTTGATTGGTATAAATCAAGAGCGTGAGGAACTTTAAATCAAAGGTTTCTACCCTTGAATAATTCGCGTCAACATTGAACTGAATCCCGGCGACATTGAATTAAGAGCGCGGCTTTTTGACGGCGGAAAGTAGGACCCCAAGCATCGAAAATTATGAATCAACGGTGCCGCCCTCGATTCAAGAGCGCGACTTCGAAACAAAGTCGGCGCTATTCAATTTTTTTCGATGTCGAGCGCGACTTTGAAATAGCGTCCGGATTTTTCTCAGTGTTGCACATCCAAATCTTAACACTTTGTTGGTCTCGCAAAAGTTATGAACACCGTGCGGGTCACACCGTAAGTGTCGCGCCAAATTAACATAACGATAAATTTGAAAGATACCGACGTCGGTGGCCGAGTGGATTAGACGCAAGTCTAGTGTGCGAAAGGTTGTAAGTTCGATTCCCCGTGGAACCGAATTTTTCAACGGAAGGCTCCGGCGAGTGGGAGGTTGCTAATAAAGGAACCGCCTGTACCGGCATGGGTTTTCTGTGGTTTCCCCCTGCTACTTCTGTTCTATAGAAGTGCGAATGCGGTACAGTGTAGAATCCACAGCCGCATGCATAGGGTTGGATAGAATGCCGGATGGGACCCGAAAAAGGGGACTCCGAGGCCGTAAAAAAAAAAAATTTGAAAGATCTAAAAAAAAAACTGAAAAAAATCAAGAATGATCTAGATCTCATACTTGAACACGTCCCGTGAGTCTCTTACTTATATATTCAAGTTCAAAGTTGCCATGTTTTTCTGAAAATTCGTCTTATACATGGTACAAGGCCCGGAGTTTCGAAATAAAAATGTGAAAATCTAACTACTTATGATATTTTTGGCGGATATTTTCATTGATAGGGCGTTTAGGCACTTCAAAATGAGATGTCAAATTTTTTCAAATTTTTCTGAGGCTTTACTACAGTGTAATTTAAAAATCAGAAAATGTACGGCGCGGCGCTTACAGCGCGACCAACAGGGTGTTAATATAAAGTATTCTCATTTTTATTCGTCTACTGAATATGAATCTGCCTTCGTACTGATCATCAAAAAAATTCATTTTCGTTGTAATTTCAATCGAATTTTCTTGTTCTACATGATTAGTCAAATTCACGGGTAATAATTTGAGAGTAAATGCACAATCAAAAAGTATGAGCAATAAATAACAGATATTAATAACAAGGAATAGGCCATAAAGTCTCTTCACGACCTATAACCCATACTCCAACGCACAATCCAGAACGACCCCTGTATTCATAGTCACTAAACTCGAATATTTAATTAATCATAACATTCGAACGGTATTCGTCGTATCAGCATATGTATCTATACAGGGTGTCCCAGAAATGTCGTCCTTTCTCTCAGGAAATAAAAGACGATGGAATTCTGAATGAAAAGTTTCTCTTCCATTTTTGGAGTCGAGCCTTACACCCAGAAACAAACAGGGGTTTCAGCTTACCCGACGAAAGGCATGTGACCGTTACTTTTTGCGTTATTAGTGTTTTTCTGTTTTTTTCACTAATTCTATTGGTAATAAGCTGTCGATTAAATTCGTAGCAATTCCTTGCCCTTGTCACTGGCATACAACTATATAACCACATGCTGCAGGGTGTCTACAGGAAAATATTCAACCTTTTAATGGAATAGATTTATATAAATTGTGATAAATCTATGAGTTACGTACATGAGCTAGAGAAGGAATGAGAACTATCGAAAGTATTAGAGGGTTGGGGAGAGTGATAAGTGGGGATAATAATTTTGGGGTAATCGGACGGTGCGACACACTAATCGGCCCCAGCCTCCGTTGTAATTTGCGTGCGAGCTAACTAGTCTTTTCTTTGAAATGTATTGGATTGATTGATTTGATAACTTGTGACGGCACTAACCCATGTGAACCTCAAAACTTAGAATATAAACCGTAGACTTATCCATAACTCGATGCGAAACTCAAAACAGCCGGAGTGTTGTCACCTTCGGCCTCTGCTCCTCGATGTCCCCACGAAAATCCTCGAAAACCGAATAAACGAAATAAACGGGAAAACGAGAAAAATGTTGTCGGGCGCCAGCTGACTTTTGTTCCAGCGGTGTCAACAAACCGCATTAAAAAGAACCATACGAAAACGTAGCCATAATTGGGGAGATCAAGGGAGAGGTTGCGGAATTAGCTCGACTAGCTCGGAGGTATTCGGAGAGCGGGGTAGGATCGGTCGCTCGGTCTTAGGAAGGATGTCGCGAATTTACCAAAAGATACAGAAAAATCAAAAGGAAGAATCAGAAAGTTAATTAAATAGGGGATGAGAGAATTACTTTTAAATTTACTCCGTGATTTATTCAATTTCTCAATAATACTTCAACTCCAATAGAATTTCTATTCTTCATAAATAAAATAAATTAATTTCAATTAAATTTAACAAAATTAAATTCGATTAAATTCCCGAGAGTGAGAGTACGTGAATTGACCTTGAGAGAGAGGTTATCGCGAAGGGAATGGGGGGTCCGAAGAGTCCAGGCCAACGATCTCTCCGCATCGTCCAGAAACTGGAGTGCTGGAGGATCCGAAGGCTATATCAATTCCGATGCGATGATCTCGGCGAATCTCCTCAGAATAATAAATGACGATTAATGGGCGAGGGACTCAAGTATGCAAATGTCACTTAAGAGTACCATTTTGTCCCATATTCGAGTCCCTCCTCCATCAAGAGCGTCGTAGCGTCACAGGGAAATTCCTGGGGCTCGCGCGCTTCAATGTCATGATTTTCGGGGTCTCGTCTTCCAAGAAATTTTAAATTAATCCATTGAAACCTTGGGGGAACTTTACTGAGCTAGAAGAGCACTCATTTGAGGCTTCAATTCGCTCTGGAAAGAGGAAAAACCGCCATGTGCACGACAGCGTCACCCACGGCACGTGAGGCGCATGTGTGCACTTGTGGGCCTGTTTTATCCACTTTTTCCCACTAAAAATTGGCACTGGACATTCCCCATGCGTTCTCGCGAGTCCTAGTGAACTAATTATGCACTCAGAAGGTGCATTAATTGTTCACAAGACCTCCTGGTGAGTGGAGAGGGCACAATGGCGCCATGGCAGGGCATGGGCCATGTGCGGCCTTTTATTGGGTCTCACTGTCCATTTTCACTATCTATTGGGTTTCACTGGGGTTTTATCACTCGGGAGAGGTCTGAAGAGCTGAACGAGGGTTTTATGCACTCAGCGGTGCATTTATCCACCCGCTCAGAGGAGTTTTGGAGGTTGGGAATGCATCTCGGCGTCACTCTTGTGAACGCCGGTGCACTTTTCCCGGAGGTCATCACTGGGCACACTGGGAATAAATGCACTTCTCTCCTCGGGAGAGAGTGCACATGGTGAAAGAAAATGTACTTACCCCATGTTCCGCTATCAATATTCTCGGGGATGTTATTGCAGTGGTTGCTCGGGTCCAACTCTCTCGTAAACTGCGTCTAACCGGCGGAGGTTCTCAGCTGGGTGGCGCGACTGGCACGCCGTCTAGCTGCCGCTGGGGCGGGCTCATGTAACCGAGCACGCGGGGATTTTGATTCAAATGGGTTTTAGACTTATTTTAGGCATTCCGCCGTTAATTATATCTTTTATGAATTAACCCAAGGGGTTTTTATCCATAATGGCTGAACGATAGTTATCTGGAGGTTCGGAAAGGGGGAATTAAGGCAGTTGTTCGCCTTTTCTCCTCGCGAATGCACTTCACCCCTGAGTGAGTGCACTTTTCGCTGCTGTCACTCTCCCGGGAGTCATCCTGGAGTCACCGTGAACAAATCTAAAGAGAGAATAGCCCATGGCGATCCATGCAGACGAGTGGGCTATGTTCATCCACATGGCCTTCCAGCTGCACTGGTGATTCCAGCGACTCCACGAAGTGCCTTAGCCAGGGAGCGTGAGTATTTCACCTCAACCTCTGTGATCAGCAGCCGCATTCAACGAGATCAACGAGATCTCACCGGGAAGCTCGGTGTATCGGCTCTGAACCGCGGTGGATCGTCGTCCCTCTCAGGATTCGCGAGATTTCAAAATACAAAAACATAACTAGGAAAATACAATTACTGTAAATTCTCCTTCAACCATAAAACCGAAAATTTATCCCCTAAAATCCGAAGTAAACCAGAAAGATAACTGCAACTAAAAGAGAACAAAAACTTTAATGTTACTTGAACCGGAGATTTTACTTTTTACTCGTTTTTAATGTGTATCGACACGTGAATTTGATTATTTATAGAAATCGAACGTTGTTTTCCCCGCGAGGCCCTTCCTGATGTTCTTGGAGACCGGTTTCTACGAGCTGGAGCTAAAAGGGGTGTTGCATCGCCCTTCGGTAGGGGTGCTAACTTTGGGGTTAAAGGAATCGCGACTCTCTCTCCGAAAAGATCGAAATAAATTCACACTTTCCTACTCACTCTTACGATTTACTTAATTCTACGACTAAGTTGTGTACAGGTGGCGGAATTCTCGAAAATTCCGTCACAAACTATCTGTCAATCAATCCAATACATTTCAAAGAAATGTAGGTCTGGAATGAAGTGAATCCAGATAAAGATAAGTACATCTATAGGAACAATTTGATGTGGAAATGTTGACGAGACGTAGCGGTTTATAAATTTATATCAAATAACAACAACAATAACTATTAGTTATAACAATAATTACAACAATGATGATAAATTTTGAATGACCATTCTTCTATTTTTCATGATAATTAGCGAATAACATGTGACTTCAATACCTACAATGCCACCGTTTTATTCTGACGATTACACCCTTAAAATGTTACCCTTAAGATTCCACCCTTACATTCAACCCTCACAATATCACCCTTATGATTTTTTCGCCCCTTTCCATTATTACGATTACCCTTACAATTTTACTCTTCAGATTTTACCCTTATGATTCTACCCCTATGATTCCATTTTCATCATCTCGGCCTTCCGACTTGACCGTTACAATTACACTAATGGCTGGAGCCCAATGACCAAGCTCCGGGCAACCGCTGGTTGGGGCTTGGTTATCGAGCTCCAGCATGCCAATGTTCGGCCAAGGCTGGGCAAGATCTGTCAACCAAAGCTCGGTAACCCGCCCTTTCACCGAGGTTCAAGACAAAAAAATAGTACATTTCGTCATTAGATCGAAATAGCTATTTTCGGCACAAGGTCGAAAAAACTTGTCGTCACTAAGCCCCGCTAACTCCCACCTATCGTTCTGTTTTGCGGCCGATAGATGGTGATTAACAGCCATGGACTTGATAAAGAGAAACAGCTCAATTCAGGTTGCGTTTTACCGTTCCTAGGATTCTAGGAGCGCTAACTGCAGTTAGCGCTCTTCGACTCGTACAATTTCCGACCTCCAGTCAGCCGTTTCAGATTGTCTCGTTTCTTCATTTCTCCATCCTCTTCCTTATGCTCGTTCTTTGTTTCTTATAGTTTTTATTGTGACTAATTGACGTTTTCATTAGCGGAAGCTTCGACGACGAAAATTATCAAATCGATTCAAAAACGGATATTTTTTTTCAACGTTTGATCAAAATCGTTTTTTTAAAATATGACATGGTAAAGTTACATAATCTTCAATAGAAATGATGCATAAAACCAATACAATTATTTTATGGAATATTCACAGAACTTCAATAGATTTATAGAGTTTCAATAGAAATTCAGTAGATTTTTTTTCTATGGAAGTGCTAGATTTTTCTTGTGATTTTTATTAACTTGGCAAAACGTACTTGTACTTGTACTTTGTAAATTGTTTTCTTTTGTCTATTTTTTCTCTACTGTGCGTTTGGTTTTTGTTCAGTGTAGTTGGCAGAAGGATATTCATTACCGAGCGATATGCAGATGAGACAATACGTCGTGGGGTACCCATTTTCTGCGTGAGGGGACCGAGTGCTTTATCCATACTCGTCAATGATTTTGTTTGATATATCGTACTCGATTCAATGCATCTGGAGTCAGGTGTATCTAAAATGCTATTGAAGGCTTGGTTTGACAATAATTACAAACAGCATCCTGCATCTCTCC
The DNA here is from genome assembly GCF_001412515.2 of Diachasma alloeum. Lineage (NCBI taxonomy): Eukaryota > Metazoa > Arthropoda > Insecta > Hymenoptera > Braconidae > Diachasma > Diachasma alloeum. Next base: position 25,339 of record NW_021681600.1, read on the forward strand.
TCGCACGCATCAAGACTGTTGATTCTCGTCTCTGTACCATCACACACACCCCTCACTGATAGAAGAATTCGGTTGATGTTAACGAAGTTCGGTAACTGAATGGTTTACCGAATAGCGTTGTTGAATTAGAACATGGTCCTGAAGATATATACATATCTATTTTTATCTCATCGTCGATAGATTTTGTACCTCTAAAATTCGTGAAAAATGTGAAAACCCAAAAATCTATGAAAAATATGAATTAGAAATAGAGGATTTAATGAAAAAATTCTGGAGATCATTCAATAAATTTTAATAACATCATTAAATTTTAATATCGACGAATTCCATCGATTACAATGGAAAGAGATACAAAAAACCATACATTTTTTTAAAACTTATAGTTAACTAGATGGGTATTTTTTTATTTCTTCATTTTCCATCAATTTGAGTGCAATTTTAAGGGTATTAAATATTTGGATGAGTATACCTTTCGATCTGTTCGCGATATCGGAATCAAATACATGTGTAATTGACCATCGTCGTATTTGGAAGATGAGTCTTTTTTTTTAAATCATCATTAATGGTATTTTTAATATTTTAAAATTTCAGACGCATATAACTCTTGTCTCGTCAATGGTGGGACATTCTAATAAATTCTATAGCACAGCGCCCATTCATTTTTTCGACTTCGTCATCATCTAGTGTTAATCCCAATCCATTCCCAGAATGAGTATTTTTTTTATTTTCTACCGAATGATTAATATCACATTTTTAATAATCTATTAAATCTAAATTTTTATCTTCAATATAAAAATGTCTTTTATCTATTTCTATGTACCAATACTTTGGAAATACTATTATTCTCCATCTTAACAATAAATTCATAGTCTATTTTTCCACTGACTACATAAATCACAGGTGTAGAGGAAAAAATCACTTTCGATTTCTTTCTTGGTTTTCTTCAAATAGCTTAGGCAACCGAGGTGTGTCTGCTTTTCACACACACTACATATAACCCAAGTTTGCGTACGCTTAAACTCTTCTCGACCGCAATGCATACATCGCGATTTTGTATTCAATGACCACTCCAGGCAATTAAAAATCCATGCCTCTCGTGCGGCATTAGGGTCGAAATCGCAATCAATATCGAGTGTACTTTTACTCCGGATTGAAGTCATAAAGTACAACACAAATATACCACAGTTGAAGGCGTCCTTTTGTTGAGGATATTAGCAATAGTTTGTCAGCCATTCAACCTCCATCTCTTCAGGAAATATAATATTCCATATTTCAACAAGTTGGAATGATATGGAGAATCAAGTTTCCTTTCATGGACTACCTGAGTCGAGGATGTATGTACATCTGACTTTAACGTCGACAAATAATAAGAACCAATGACTACTCAAAAGAATGGGTAAAAAAAGTCCGTCCTTATCCTTCCACTCTAACCGACAGTGTACTATTAGTTCCACATTCATCTTCTTTGCATCTTTTTCCTGCAAAATCGACCCCGAAATTTCACTGTCTGAATATGAAAAAGCACAATCAAACTGACCATTATGAGCAAATGCTTTATAACAATAATCAATAAGTTGCGCAGATAGCCACATGTGTTTAATTAATGGTTGACCCAAATATAACTGGCTGCAATCTTCATGATAGAGGTATTGAAAGTCATTTGGATTCGAACTCATTACCATTTTTTTTAGGACAATAGCAACGAAACAAGCCCTTGGTGCTGTATCGAAAATGCTGAAATAATAGTTCTCATTCGCAATGCAGCCATTGGGAAATAACTTCAATGTTTGTTTCTCTTTGTCAGACTGAATTTTTCTGAGATTAGTCAGATCTGCATGCCGTCTAGTAGACTTTGGTTGCTTCTTATTTTTGCTCCACGCTTCCTCTGATGCCATATCATCTGGTTCATTCACTTTTGCCTTCCTCTTGCGATTAGTGTGCTGCTGTGGTGGTTTCAGACGCATTGCTTTCAGCACTGCCTTCACTGCATCCGAAATCTCATCAATGGCACGGCCTGCTTTTAAATGTTAAAATTTTTAAAATTTTCAGGTGGTTTTCATGTAGTTTTCATGTAGTTTTCTGCTGATGCATTACACAAATGTTTCTTCTCTTTAGATTCAATTAACAAAGCAGACCACATAACAACATAAGGCTACAAGTTCTTCAAGAGATATTTTGCAATTGCGTCTGAGCAAAATTCGTTATCCACTTGAGTGTCATCGATATTTCCATTTAGGGTTTCTTCTAATTGTTCGAAAAGTATTTTGAACTCTTTATACCAAGGGCTTGAAGCATATACGGTCTTCTCCGGTGCTTTCTCAATAAATTTCCTGGCTAGTTCATCATCTTCGTCGGGATTGTCTGGCACGAATTCTTCCTGCTTCATGTGGTGAATTTCAGCAAGAATTGTCAGTGCTTCATAAACTTCAGGAGTCTTTTTTTTCCGATGAGAATCGTAGCCACGTCTTTCACTCGGGAATGCAATTCACTCATAACTCTACAGTGCACTAATATGGTTATTGCTTCCATGATAACAGAATGTATTTGAGTTTTTTTTTTTAGAATATCATGTTTATCTAGGTATTTAGAGACCATATGCATGAAATGTTGGGAACAGAACTGTACTCTGATTAAATCGAAAGACTCACCACTCTCAAAATGATTATAAACTGAAACGAGGTATGCACAAACTGTTGTGTCATTCCATACGGCCATAATGGCGCTCTCTTCCGCTCATGTCCAATTTATGACGATAGTATTGAATATTGGCCAAAAAAGAACTTTGTCAAGCCACAGATCTCTGAAATATCTCAGAAAATCTCTACATATACGTGCATCATGATTATTTGAAATCATTTGCAAGACTGGAACCAATTTATGATCCTTATTGACAACTCCGGAAGTGACATATACCTTTTTCGAACAAGGGTACGGCTTCCTTATCAACGACCCTGTGGCATCAAAATAGAGTGTATCTCCTGAGACACTCCTCAAGAATTCGATTTGTTCATCACATCCTAGATAAACTGTGAAAGGGCTGATAAATCTCAGCATGAATGGGTGACCTCCGCCATCAATTCCCAACATCCGTTTAATGATATCAATAGTGTCATTTTTATCGGTATCGTTCTTCTTTAGTTCCTCGGAACGTGCTTTTGCATACACACTCTCAGATCGAGTCTTCATGTAATTACCATGCTTCGAAGCCAGTGCCTCATCCATCTCTCTGCACTGAGAAAAAAATCTCCCAAAAATTAGTGTGCTGTCCCCCAACGCCGGGACATAACATGGGATCGTCGAAAAATTCATAAGTGGCACCCTAATTTTTGGTGGGACTCCGGCCACTTTTTCGGGGGATTCCCGTAAAAATTAGTGTGCCACATGCGAATTCTCCGATGACTTCCTGTTATGTCCCAACGTTGGTGAACAGCACACTAATTTTTGGAAGGATTCTCACAAAATTACGATGTATTTTTTTCTCCGTGTGTAGGCTTTTTGGTGAATTCTGCTAGGGAGTTGACGATGTAACTCTTTCTTCACTTGTGTCCTCTCTCGTCCGCACAACTGGTAGGCGATGGGTAACGTATGCTTGATAGGGTCATTTAGTGACGCTTCAGGTATAAAAATTTTGACATCTGTATAACCACTGGCAACTGAGATAGTGCCCTTGAATTTAAACTCTAGTTTACATTCCGGTTGCTTACAAAAACCATAGACGACGAATGTTCCATCAATTTTTTGTAGAAATCGGAAACCGATGAATATTATGGAACAAGCGATCCCTGCTGGTGATGGTAATTTCGTTCTTAGTATGATGAATAGTGGGTCTGGATGAACTTGGTCATTTTTCAAAATTTCCACTGTATTCAATTTTGTCACTTTCGACAAAAAATCATATTTTTTTCTCGTTGACTTAGATGCCCCACGTTTTTTTGTAGAGCTTTTGGGCGGACCTGCCTCACCGACGTCTGATTCATGATCGATTTCGGGATCTGAATGTACAGAGAGTGATGAAAAACTCCTAGACATACAATCTTCGTCTCTGCTCTTCGCATTGGCTGTAGATTTCTTATGCGAATGCTTCGAAAATCCTGATCTTTTGGACAGGGTATGATTCATGCACGTAAGAATTGTACGCATTTATGGTTGTGCACAAATCTGACATTCGAATAACACGTGCACATTATCTTTTCTCATGTACACATTATATTCAATCACAAAATATTGAGATGTCAAGTTGTACACAATGTCATTTGGTTGTGTGCACATGCGATGAATTGAGTATAAAAAATATGTACATTTAGAAAAGGGATAAATGTTGGGTGTAAATATTGTACACACACATTAATTAAAAATGGAGAGTTGTACACATTTATACTTTTACGCATGAGGAACAATTATCAGTTGTACACACATGTATTTTAAACGTTCACTAAAATACTGTGTGTAGTATTTTTTGTATACGCAAGTGGATGATAAATGAGCAAGATAGTTGTGCACAAAATATAGTGCAGAGCATATGACGGTGATAGCCGCAATTCGTGATTCGAATTTTCCTTTCATCGATTGCTTTGTTTTCTAATAACCGAGATATCTTCACGTTATTGGAAACGTCAATTGTGACATTTCGGAAGGATTTATCGCGTGTGTGAAACCGAAGTGAGATTTGACTGAAAGAGGTAAGTAATATTTTATTCAGAAAATATTGCATTAGATCTAGGTGTCCCAGTGCGCAAAAATTTATTTTAAATTTTATATTTGTAGCACAAGATGCTACGCTTAGCTGGAAGCCGGCTAAATACTGCCAAGTATTTTTACGATTGGTTTACCTATTACCTTGATCCCAGAGGCCTTGGAACGAGTTTTCGCTGTGCTCTGAAGAATGGCCAAAACTGCACAGCAGCTGCTTACGTGAACTCCCTCCATGACCTCCCCAGTCAAGCTGTGTCCCTTTGGGGAGTCCACTCGCATCTTCCCGATCATTTTTTCCCGTTGAGGGAAAAATTTAAGGAGGAAGTTCTCCGATTAGCTGTCGAAGGGACCTGGGACGATCCCAAACAGATTTTCGATCGTATAAAAAGCAAGGCAGAGTGAGTAGAAAAACAAGAAAAATCCTTAATAAAGGCAAGTTTCCAAGATAATTAGAGAATGAGAAATCGATAATCATAAAAAAATCTAGGCTTGAATTTAGTCGCTGATATCTCAGGATTGGCTGAGTCAATTTCAAAAAATTTTGTCTCATTTCAAAGAACGATTCCTAGGCTTCAAAATGAGATGTCACTTTCGACAATCGAATAATTTTTACTTAAGTTATCGGAGATTTACTATCTGTCTCGATTGATCGGGACTAATCTCAAAACTTTAAAATGAAATTTGTATTTTGTTTTTTATCTTGAATACCTCAGGATTGACTGAGTAGAATCTGAAGAGTTTTCTCTAGGCTTCACAATGAAACCTGATTCATGAAGATCGAATCATTTTTGCTGAAGATATCGAAATTTAACGATTCGTCTTGAATCAGACTCTTGATTGATCAGGATCAATCGCATGACTTCCAAATCAAATTTTCATCTCGTTTTTCATCACCGATATCTCAGGATTTGCTGAGTCAATTCTAAACAAGCAGGGTTTAGTCACATGTTTACACAGGGTTTACTCACTGTTTTTTTTTCGTTATTTCGTTTTCTTTTTCATTAATTTTTATTATTTTTATTATTTAATTGTTACGAATTAAATTGGTAGTACGCTTCCGAATGGATTCATATCTATTCTTTCTCCATGGCAAACAGTTTACTATATTTATTTTCCGTCCAGTTAGAGTGCTCATAACAATTGAATACCATAAACTTCAATTTAACTGTACGAGATGGATATTCAATAAAATAGGTTTAGATACAAAGTCGAATATCTCCAAAATTATCCATCTGATTCAGCCCATCTTCGAACTTGACCAGTTTATTACAGAGACGAAACTTCATGCCAAATTTCAAGTTAATGTATCAATTTTTAAAGAAACTAGAGGGAGAACAAACGTTGTTTTTCGAAAAAAAGAAAAATACAAATATCTCGAAAACTTTGCATGAACGGGTATACATATTTTGATTGATTGTGATAGGTGATATCGAGACGAGTATTTTAGGAGAAAAAAATTGAAATCGACTGGATAGTTGTTGAGATATATGCAAAAAATCTCAAAAACTATCCAACCGATTTCAATTTTTCTTATCGCAAAATACTCGTCTTGATGTCTTCTATGACAATCAATCAAAATATGTGTACCCGTCGGTACCAAGTTTTCTAGATATTTCCATTTTTACATTTTTCTCAAAAAATTTTGGTTCTCATTCTAGTTTTTTTAAAAATTGAAATATTCACCCCAAAATTTGCAGAGAGTTTCCTTTCCATACTGAAATTCAGGAGTTCGAAGATGGGCTGAATCGGATGAATAATTCCGGAGATATTCGACTTTGTATTTAAACCTATTTTATTGAATATCTTGAAAACTATTCAATCGATTTCAAGTTTCTTCATCGCAAATTACTCGTCTTGGTGTATTCTATGACAATCAATCAAAATATTTGTACCCATTTGGATAAAGTTTTCGATATATTTGCATTTTTACATTTTTCTCAAAAAATTTTTGTTCTCACTCTAGATTTTTTTAATATTGAAATACTCACTTCAAAATTCGCATGGATTTTCCTCTCCATACTGAAATTTACGAGTTCAAAGATGGGCTAAATCGGATGAATAGTTTTGGAGATATTTGACTTTGTATCTAAATCTATTTTATTACATATTTCAAAAACTATCTAACTGATTTCAATTTTCTGTATTGCAAAATACTCGTCTATATGTCTTTTATGACAATTAATCAAAATATGTACACCCGTCAGTACGAAGTGTTCGTGATATTTGCATTTTTACAGTTTTCTCAAAAAAAGTTTGTTCTCACTCTATTTTTTTTTTCAATTGAAATATTCACTTCAAAATTTGCATGGAGTTGTCTCTCCATAAACAAATTTACGAGTTCAAAGATAGGCTGAATCGGATGGATAGTTTCGGGGGATATTCGACTTTATGTCCAAAACTATTTTATTAAATATCGCAGCAAATATTCCACCGATTTCGATTTTTTATCTTGCAAAATACTCGTCTTGATCCCTCTATGACAATCAGTCAAAGTGTGTACAGCCGTCTATGGGAGGTTTTCGATATGTTTGAAATTATCCTTTTTTTGCTTCCGAATGGAAGCTTTGAAATCGTTCGATTTTTCGAATCTCTTATTTTGCGTGGAAGTGATAGAGAATGGTCTGAAACGTAAAAATACAAAGTTTGAGCACGTTGTCCGTCTGTGCAACTGGTCAGCTGGTGGTCAATTTTTTGAAAATTGAAAAAAAAGAGGGCTAAAGTGAGTCTAAAAAATTTGAAATTTCGTGCCATCATAGGTATTGACAACGACTAGATCGGTCCAAAATTTCAGCTGAATCGGTTCACCCGTTTTCGAGAAATCACGGTTTACTTTTTAATAGTGTTTTGCAAATATCTCCAAAGCACCCCAACCGATTTCAATTTTCTTTATTGCAAAATAATCGTCTT
>NW_021681600.1:32947-39168 GCF_001412515.2 Diachasma alloeum
AAAACTCATCCCGATCGTTGATACGCAGGAAAACATGAGGGAAATATTCGATTAATTCTGGAGGTCGAGTGGAATTGGGCGTATTATTTTTGTTAATCGGCTCTGGTCGTTTTGACTCACTTCATTACTTTTTCCAACTCCACAGGATAATATTTGGAAGTGATTTCGTTAGAGAAACAATTACATGGCTAAAGGTAAATCATCAAAAGCTTCAAAATTATCAGAGATTTCACATGACGATGGAACTGGCCTCCCATTCCCCACAAGTCAAATTGTAAATTTTTAGGAGGGACTGTCCATAGAATCCTCCAAAGTTTAGAAATTAAAAAAAAATAAAATATGCAACTCAAGATTTTTATTATGTGTGCAAAATTTNGGATCTTCCTCTCTGTACTGAAATTTACGAGTTCAAAGATGGGCTGAATCGGATGGATAGTTCCGGAGATATTTGACTTTGTATCTAAACCTATTTTATTAAATATCTTAAAAACTATCCGACCGATTTCGATTTTCCTTATTGCAAAATACTCGTCTTGATGTCTTTTATGACAATCAGTCAAAATATGTATACCCGTCAGTACAAAGTTTTCGAAATATTTACATTTATCCGTTTTTTGGAAAATATTTTTGTCCTCACTCTAATTTTGTTTTGAATTGTGTTATTCTTATTCTATCTTTTATCGTAATTTTTTCTGATTTCTTCCCCCATTCGGAAGCCAGCCATCAATTTATTGATGGCGAAAAAAGAATTGAAATATCACCTTGCGATACGCACACTGTCAAACGCTACCAGTCATATGCTCGCTACCTCTGCTTGTTTCACAAATTCAATGATTACTCCTAGATCAATGATGAGTTGCATTTCTTCTTGACATAGCCGATGTAGTTTTATATGATCTAGAATTGATTTATGAAAAAGTTGATTCCTTTCAAAGTATGCCCCAATTGCTGTTCAGGTCTCTTTTTACAACGAGTATAAGCAAAAAATTGCTGCTGCTCGAAGAGCACATGTGCCACCCACCCCAAACAATTTACTCGTGTTGGGTGACATGCTACAGGAGTATCCACCGCTGCAGAATTTATATCAAGGCTCAATAGTGGCTGTCGATGGTTCACAGGCTATTATTTTGATGCATCAAGATATGCATCAGCCTTTGATGGAGTGCAAGCAACTATATGCTGATGGAACGTTCAAAGTGAGGATCCCCAGTATATTTTTTACTGATTCATTCAAAACTGACGTTCTCTTTCAGTATTACTCCATAGAGTAGTAACCATAGGAATATATTCAGTAGTAATACCACAAGACCTCCAAAATTATCGAATATTTCCCGATTGTTTTGTTGCATAACAACGAGAGGGAGAAGTTTGGCAGATGGAATGCAGATGTGCAAAACTCATCCCGATCGTTGATACGCAGGAAAAAATGAGGGAAATATTCGATTAATTCTGGAGGTCGAGTGGAATTGGGCGTATTATTTTTGTTAATCGGCTCTGGTCGTTTTGACTCACTTCATTACTTTTTCCAACTCCACAGGATAATATTTGGAAGTGATTTCGTTAGAGAAACAATTACATGGCTAAAGGTAAATCATCAAAAGCTTCAAAATTATCAGAGATTTCACATGACGATGGAACTGGCCTCCCATTCCCCACAAGTCAAATTGTAAATTTTTAGGAGGGACTGTCCATAGAATCCTCCAAAGTTTAGAAATTAAAAAAAAATAAAATATGCAACTCAAGATTTTTATTATGTGTGCAAAATTTCATTCAATGTGAGGGGGTTGCGATCCAATTTTTTCCAGGCAGCGAAATTCAATTTTTCATGTGTAAACCAGTTTAAACGCACTTCACATAAAAAAAATACACTTTCTTGGACCACCTTCTAATCAATTGCCACCCCTTTCAACGACGATCAAATTTTTTAACTACCCCTAGAGAGAACGACTTAGTTGGAAACGCCAGTTCTTGAGGGGGGATGTCTAGACATTTCAATGTTTCTAAAGGAAGGAAATTTTTTTTAATCTCAAAATTTTTACAGGCTCTCCCGAACTTCCCTCTAATCGATTCCCACTCTTATGAACAACGATCCAATTTTTCCAACGGTTCAGAGAGAGAGAGAGGAAGGTAGCGCCAAAAATGTTACTACTCGTATCGCCCAAACACTGAATGTTTTTCGGGGTGGAAAATTTCTAAAAAATCTCAAATTTCATGTGCACACTCTTTCAATACCCTCCTATTAATTTTCACCCCTCCGAATGACGATCTAATCTTTTAACGATACGGAGGGAGAGGAAAGTGGCGTCAAGAAGGTCACTTCTCCTGTCGCCCGAAAACTAAATGTTTTCGGGGTGGGAAATTTTCAAAAAATCTTGAACTCCATCGGCACACTTTGTCAATACCCTTCAATTCACTTTCACCCCTTCGAACGACGATGTATTTTCTTAACGAACCCTAGAGAGGAAAATCTTGTTGAAAATGCCGGTTTTTGAGGGGCCAGACGACTCAATATTTCTGGGGGGAGGAAATTTTTTTTCAATCCCAAAATTTTCATGGGCACTCCCGAACTACCCTCTAATCGACTCTTACCCTTATGAACGACGATCCAATTATGTTAACTGTTCAGAGAGAGAGAGAGGAATCTGGCGTCAAGCAGGTCACATCACGTGCCGCCCGAAAACTAAATGTTTCTCAGGGTGGGAAATTTTTTGAAAATCTTAAACTTCATCTACACACTCTTCCAATACCCTTCAATTAACTTTCACATCTCCAAACGGCGATCTAATTTTTTAACGACCCCTAGAGACAAAAATCTTGTTGAAAACGCCGGTTTTTGATGGACCAAACATCTTAACGTTTATGGAGGGAAGAAATTTTGTTTTCTTCTCAAAATTTTGACAGGCGCTCCTGAACTATCTTCTCCTCGATTTCTACCCCCATGAACGACGATCTAATTTTTCTGAGTTTTTGAAAAATTTCCCACCCTAAAAAATATTCAGTATTTGACGTCACTTTCCTCTCCTTCTGAATCGTTAGAAAATTTAGATCGATGTTCATAGGGGTGTGAATCGATTAGAGGGTAGTTCGGAAGTGCTTGTGGAAATTTTTAGATTGGAAACAAAATTTCCTTTCCCTAGATACATTGAAATGTCTAGCCCCTTGATAAACGGCGTTTCCAACTAGATGTTTCTCTCTAGGAGTACTTAAAACATGAGATCGTCGTTAAGAGGAATGGCGATTGGTTGGCAAATTTTCGCGACAGTAAAGAAATGCGTTTCATGTAAAGTGAGATTGAACTCGTTTACCAATGAAAAATTGAATTTCGCTGCATGGAAAAATTGGATCGCAACCCACTAACATTGAATGAAATTCTGTACACTCAATAAAAATCTTGAGTCACATATTTTATTGGTAAAAAATTTCCTAAGTTTGGATGATTCGATCGACAGTCCCTCCCGTAAGTTAACGATTTAACGATTGGAGGATGGGGGGCCAGTTTCATCGTCATGATTTCACGTAGGTTCGTAGCAAACAAATGAAGGAGTCATTTGTATGCAAGGGAACTTGAGTGAAATACCTGACGAATTTTGAAGCTCAAGTTGTATTTGGAGGGGAATTTTTCCATCCAAATTTCGGCCATGAGAATTGCATTTATCTGTCAGTTCTAACGAGACATTCACTCGACCACGGAATCTTCTGTTTTTCATAAATAGATACAACATAAAGAATTACCAGTTAGATCATCAAAAATGATCAGCTGAATACCGTGTTGCCTATATAAAATAACAGTCGAATTTTTCACATAATTTGATAATTAGTGGGGTAGAGTAACAATTGCAAAACTAGAGGTGAATTACCGCTATCATTGTCTAAAAATTATCGCTGTAATTCCAATTGGGAAGTACTTTATGTTATTGAAGACTGAGCTCTGATTGGCCCAAGGGAGGCCAGATCAGATTACCAAAAATAATCATCCATATATTCCTAATCCTAATTATATAGTTACTATATCTTTTTCTGTCATCTTCAGTGTGTATTTTCTTATGGCAAATAGATAACAGCTCCAATACGTGGCTTCCAGCAAGTATACACCATTCATTTCAGGAAATTAGATTCAGTGAGTTTTTACCAGGTAAATTTTGACTAACTGCGTAGTAATATACAATAATGGATATTTTATTAGGTATTCCCAGCTATCGTAGTCTTTGTTTCAGCCCAAACGACCAGTATGTACAACGCCATATGGGAAAGAGTATTTGAGACGATTCCCTCTCTGAGAGAAAACATCACCACAATTACAGGAGACGTGAAATGGCCCAAATCAACAGTTTTAGGAGAAATTTTCCCAATGCAAGAATCTGTGGTTGTCTGTTTCATTACAAACAAGTAAGCTGCACAGACAGACGGACAGAGGCACAGAGACAGAAACAGAAATGTAGATATATAGATAGATAGATAGATAGACATGGACACAGTTGTTGAGATGGGTGAAGAACCCGTGTAAAGCTAGTGGAGCAAGGTCTGATCTCTCCAGAATTATGTGCTTTTCATGTGTTTTTTTGTACCGAAAACAAGAAATTGATGCTCCAACTGTTATGGGCCTTATGCGCTCTTCCAAGAAATTAGGTTAAACTCTCGTAATTTCTTATTATGTTCCTTATATGTTTGTCCTTCCTAACCCATAATTTGCCCCTTCATGCCTATTTGACCCTCACATCCTTGTGTTAAACCCTTACAATCTCTTATTCAACCCTTCGACCTTTGTGTTTGGTACTCATAATCCATTATTGATTTCACCCTTGACCCCTATTTGATGCTCCGATCGATGTAATCGACTCTTATAGCTCCTTAATTAATCTTTGCTCTCTATCATCGGATCCTTGTTTGTAGCACTGATATTCCTGCTATGGCACATGGCCTCTATTCGCCCCGTCAACCTTTGTATCTGACCCTTGCAATCACTCATTCGGCACTTGAAATATTGGAACCCAATTTGACCCTCTAATCCTTGTATCCGACCATTAGGACTCCCTTTATAACCTTGGGATCCTTTGGATCCCACGATAATAGGCACTACCGTACGTGCAGACGTAGAGGCATAACCAGAAACACAGACAGACACAGGCGAATACTGGGTGATAGACATTATCGCGATTATTGGTTCTCACATCTTTATAGGCAATTGCGAAGAAATGGACGAGTCTTAGTATTGTTGGGTGTGAATCCATTCTGGAAAAATCATATGCTTTTGCACATTTGCCTCCAGAAGACATGCCAGCAGGAGTTCAACAAATAACTCGACTCATCGACAGAGAGAACCAACCCAATCTGCAGGAGTTTGGCGCATATATGAGAACGTTCTGGCTGCCATTGCGAAATGTTCTCTCCGTCTTCAAAAATCCAGTGCGTACAAATAACACATGTGAGAATTTCCACTTACATGCTGCCAAGCGTGTAGGCGTCCATCAACCAATTTGGAAAATGTTGTATGAGAAGACAAATTATGAATCCTTCAATACTAAATTTCTTGAAAATTTACTAAATTTCGTGCAATTTCCCACAATTTTCCGACGCTTGACATGATTCACCTAAATTTTCCACAATTCCGCAGAAATCTTCATAATTATTCATTGCTTCTCAGAATTCCCCGAAATTTCGCGAATTTTTTCAAAGCCTCCAAGAATTTTCTGAAGTCTTCCCCAATCCTTCGAAACGTTTCAAAAATTTCAATTTTCTGGAATTTTTTGGAATTTTCCCGAATTTGCTGTTATTTCCAGGACCTTTCCAAAATTGTCAGTAATTTCCTGGAAATTTTCCGGATTTTACAAAACTCTCCAATATTGCCCGACATTTCCCCATTTTTCCAAAATTTACGAAAATCCATAAAATTTATCCAAAATTACCCACATCTTCCCGCAATTACTCTGAATTTTTCAAAATGTCACAAAATTTTCCTTATAATTTACAAAATCTTCCAAAATTGTTGAAATCTCTCAAATTTTTGAAAAATTTTCGCATATGATACCACAAGAGCTCCTGAAAATTTTCTCGGAAATATCGTGTAGGCTATATAAAATAACAACGAATGCAACGATCCTATTGGTCAAAATTCTGACGGGGAAAATAGTCACCTATAATACCACAAGAGCTTCGAAATTATCGCGATAGATTTGTTGCAAACAAATGAACGTGTCAAGTTTTCCAGTTTAAAACCCACGAGC
>NW_021681601.1:0-1116 GCF_001412515.2 Diachasma alloeum
TCTCCTTCATGAGCGGATGGCAGAAACTGGTTGTCTCCTTCCTTGCCGTAGCGAAGGACGTCCTATCGGACGTGCTGGCGATGACCTGGAAGAGGCAGTCCTCAACGAAATCGAGGACGACCCCACGACAAGTGTAAGAAGATTGCTGGACACATTAATACGAATAGTACCAAGTTGTTCCGCATCATCAAGAAAGACGGCTTCCACCCTTACCATTTGTGCCCTACACAGGAGCTGATGCCGGGAGATCTTGAGGCCCGCATCGATTATTGTCGATTTATCCTCGACAATCATCGACGCGATCCTCATTTTCTGTTCAATGTGTGTTGGACAGATGAGTCCTGTTTCAAAAGGCAGGGAATTTTCAACATGCACAATTATCACCATTGGGCATTATGGAATCCCCACCTTGCCAGGGCTCATTCTTTCCAGCACCAGTGGCAAAGGCTGAATGTGTCGGGTGCAATTTTGAATGATGAGGTGCACATTCGATTAGCTCCTGATTCACTCAATGTAAATATCGATTATGTATCATGACAAAGATAATTAAGATTTTTTTCTTTCAATTGAAAGATCATCATTCCAGATTTATTTTTTTCAGGGGGAGAACTATCTGATGTTTCTGGAGGAAACCTTACCGGAATTTCTCGGAGATGGCCCAGGAAACAGAGGTGTGTGGTTTCAGCAAGATGGTGTTCCTGCTCATCACACCAGAGCAGTCACCGGAATGCTGAACCAATGGTTTCCAGAGAGATGGATCGGGAGAGCTGGACGAGTTCGTTGGCCTCCTCGGTAATTGACGAGTATCTCTAATCTTCCAATAATCGTGCGCTGGTTAAAATCAAATTACTATTTCTCCCACAGATCACCAGATTTGACGCCCCTAGATTTTTTTCTTTGGGGAACTCTCAAAGAAACAATTTATGCGCAGGTAGTCAACGATCCGGAGGATTCGGTGGCCCGCCTGCATGGAGCAGTAGCTGATCTGACGCAGCAGCAGTTGGAGAATGCTCGCCAAGCTATAGTTCGTCGTGCAGAACTATGCTTAGAAAATGACGGTGGCCTTTTTGAAAACCTGTGCTGAGCATCCCATCTCCATCCACGAACCCATTGGCC
>NW_021681601.1:1238-3229 GCF_001412515.2 Diachasma alloeum
ATTGAGTATTAAATGCTCAACACGTTGGCATAAATTTCATCTCTTAGTCGCAGTTAAGGTCGGAGGAATGAATTTTTGAAATGAAAAAAAAATTTTTTTTGTTCAATCTCCGCACTTTGGAGAATTCATTTGAAAAAATTTTTTTTTCAATCTCTTCGCTCTTTCAAAAATTCACTCCTCCCTCCCTAACAGGTGCTAAGGGATGAAATTTGTGTCACTCATTGAGTATTAAATGCTCAACACGTTGGCATAAATTTCATCTCTTAGTCGCAGTTAAGGTCGGAGGAATGAATTTTTGAAATGAAAAAAAAAATTTTTTTTGTTCAATCTCCGCACTTTGGAGAATTCATTTGAAAAAATTTTTTTTTCAATCTCTTCGCTCTTTCAAAAATTCACTCCTCCCTCCCTAACAGCTACAGGTGCTAAGGGATGCAATTTGTGTCACGTATTGAGTATAAAATGCTCAACATGTTGGCATAAATTTCATCCCTTAGTCGCAGTTAGGGTCGGAGGAATGAATTTTTGAATTGAAAAAAATTTTTTTGTCCATCTCTTCGCACTTTAAAAAATTCACTCCTCCCTCCCTAACTGGCCCTAAGGGATAAAATTTGTGTCACTTATTGAATATTAAATGTTCAAGACGTTGGCATAAATTTTATCTCTTAGTCGCAATTAGGGTCGGAGGAATGAAATTTTGACTTGAAAAAAAAATTTTTCTTCAATTTCTTCGCGCTTTCAAAAATTCACTCCTCTCTCCCTATTAGACGCTAATGGATGAAATTTGTGTCACTTATTGAGTATTAAATGCTCCACACGTTGGCATAAATTTCATCCCTTAGTCGCAATTAGGGTCGGAGGAATGAATTTTTGAATTGAAAAAAAAAAATTTTTTTCAACCTCCGCACTTTGGAGAATTCATTTGAAAAAAAATTTTTTTTTCAGTCTCTTCGCTCTTTCAAAAGTTAACTCCTCCCCCCCTAACAAGCGCTAAGGGATGAAATTTGTGTCACTCATTGTGTATTGCTGTGTAAATGCTCAACACGTTGGCAACCTCCTCATCCCTTAGTCGCAATTAGAGTGGGAGGAATGAATTTGTGAATTGAAAAAAAAATTTTTTTTTCAATCTCTTCGCTCTTTCAAAAGTTTACTCCTCCCCCCCTAACAAGCGCTAAGGGATGAAATTTGTGTCACTCATTGTGTATTGCTGTGTAAATGCTCAACACGTTGGCACAAATTTCATCCCTTAGTCGCAGTTAGGGTCGGAGGAATGAATTTTTGAATTGAAAAAAAAAAATTTTTTTCAATCTCCGCACTTTGGAGAATTCATTTGAAAAAAAATTTTTTTTTCAATCTCTTCGCTCTTTCAAAAGTTTACTCCTCCCCCCCTAACAAGCGCTAAGGGATGAAATTTGTGTCACTCATTGTGTATTAAATGCTCAACACGTTGGCACAAATTTCATCCCTTAGTCGCAATTAGGGTGGGAGGAATGAATTTGTTAATTGAAAAAAATTTTTTTTTTTCAATTCACAAATTCATTCCTCCCACCCTAATTGCGACTAAGGGATGAAATTTGTGCCAACGTGTTGAGCATTTAATACACAATGAGTGCCACAAATTTCATCCCTTAGCGCTTGTTAGGGGGGGAGGAGTAAACTTTTGAAAGAGCGAAGAGATTGAAAAAAAAATTTTTTTTCAAATGAATTCTCCAAAGTGCGGAGATTGAAAAAAAATTTTTTTTTTTCAATTCACAAATTCATTCCTCCCACCCTAATTGCGACTAAGGGATGAAATTTGTGCCAACGTGTTGAGCATTTAATACACAATGAGTGCCACAAATTTCATCCCTTAGTCGCAATTAGGGTGGGAGGAATGAATTTGTTAATTGAAAAAAACAAATTTTTTTCAATCTATTCGCACTTTAAAAAATTCACTCCTCCCTCCCTAACTGGCCCTAAGGGATAAAATTTGTGTCACTTATTGAGTATTAAAT
>NW_021681601.1:3255-11776 GCF_001412515.2 Diachasma alloeum
CAACACGTTAGCACAAATTTCATCCCGTAGTCGCAGTTAGGGTCGGAGGAATCAATTTTTGAATTGAAAAAAAAATTTTTTTTTCAATCTCCGCACTTTGGAGAATTCATTTGAAAAAATTTTTTTTTCAATCTCTTCGCTCTTTCAAAAATTCACTCCTCCCTCCCTAAATGGCCCTAAGGGATAAAATTTGTGTCACTTAATGAGTATTAAATGAATTAGTGAATGAGTATTCAACGTGTTGAGCATTCAACACGTTGGTACAAATTTCATCCCTTAGTCGCACTTAGGGTCAGAGCAATGAATTTTTGAATTGAAAAAAAAAATTTTTTTTCAATCTCCGCACTTTGGAGAATTCATTTGAAAAAAAATTTTTTTTTCAATCTCTTCGCTCTTTCAAAAATTCACTCCTCCCTCCCTAACAGGTGCTAAGGGATGAAATTTGTGTCACGTATTGAGTATTAAATGCTCAACACGTTGGCACAAATTTCATCCCTTAGTCGCAGTTAGGGTCGGAGGAATGAATTTGTGAATTGAAAAAAAAAATTTTTTTTCAATCTCTTCGCACTTTAAAAAATTCACTCCTCCCTCCCCAACTGGCCCTAAGGGATAAAATTTGTGTCATTTATTGAGTATTAAATGCTCAACACGTTAGCACAAATTTCATCCCGTAGTCGCAGTTAGGGTCGGAGGAATCACCGCAGACTCCTGAGGTTGACAGACCGTCCCTAAAGGGACAGCGGGGTTGATTTAACAGTTAACCTGGGGAATCACGGGGTTGCCTCGCCAGGGTAACAACAGGAAAGCCTGTTGTTAGCCAAACCAGTCAACCGAAGTCTCCTCTAGTCAACGGATATCAACCGCAAGTTTTCAAGATCAACAGAGAGTCTCAAAAGGGCCAGTTAGTTGTCCTCGAAAACAGCGGGGTTGATAGTCAACCCAGAAGAACGGGGGTTGCCTCACCAGGATAACATCAGGTAATCCTGACGTTAGCCCAGCCAGTCAGCCACAGCTCTCTAGTCAATTAGTATCAACCGCAGGTTTGCGGAATTTATCCACAACCCAGCAGGGTTGATAGGATGGGGTAGGATGGGATTTGGTTTCAGGAGTGTGAGAAGGGTTGGCACTTATGCGGAACGAACGAGAAAAATTTAATTCGTTTTTTATTTAAATTCGCGGCCGAACCTACAGTCAGTACAATGCATCGTCGAAATCGGAACGGAATTATCGGTTTAGACGAAAAATATTTTTGATCCTGAATTGCGGACTGAAAATCTTCACTATAAAGTTTACAAACGCAGTTAAATTTCAAAGTAAATTGCAATAAAAGAAATTTCAATTACGAAAAAATTTCAAAGTTCCGGATAATTTCCAAGTCCAAGAGGACAGAGCGCGAGAAAAAAATTCTAAGTCCACAATTCTCGAATTTTTTCTAAGTCCGAACTGGTTACTTTTGATTTAATTTGCGAGAGCTCTTCGGAGCTTATGACTGGCGATTTCAACAGTTGGCGTTGAACTGACTGTTTCTCGTAGTGACTGGAGGTACCTCGACTGCCGAGCGGCGAGCTGTGCACATGCGTCGAGCGGCGCAGTTGTGGGATGAGTGGGGTTGCCGCGTTCAGTGGAGCCCCTTGTTGGCTGAGTTAGTGGGGGAGCGCGTCAACGGGGCACCCCTATGCATTACGTATATCTCATCCCCAACACTGCGGCACCTTACATGTTTCTTTAAAATACATTTTTTTTACATTTTTGACTTGGAATAATTATTTTTAACAATTCTCGATAGTAGATTTTCCATTTTTAGTGAATTTTGAGTTTGATTTTCACTATGTCCTAAACGTTTCCTTTTGGCACCCTTATGGTACTGTAATTGACAATTTTTGTCTATTGACATTGTTTCTTGACATTTTTGACAAAATTCATTTTTGAGCCTATCTTTGGGCTGGAAATACAATTCCGATAATAAAATATTTTTTCAATTTTTCTTATTTCAATTGTTAATAACAATGTTATTTATTAATTTAGGCGCATGCCTCCTAGTGTGTCTAAAAGACCTTGATTTATCATACTTCCACACAAAACTTCAGATTTTTATCTCTGCAATCTTCGGAGATATTTGCAATTAAAAATTTGACCTTGAAAATGTGTCTATTAGCTGTTTACGCTGTTTTATAACTTTAAAAATCCAAATTACTACTGGTTGTGTTGAGAATTTAGTGAACTATTTTCCATTGATTTTTGTTTTTGAATATGTATGTTTATGACCTAATAGTTGATATTTTTTTATTTCAACTTTCTCGATATTTTCCTTCATATTCCTATTCTCTGTACTGAACTCAATTTATTTCATATTTTTCCTGAATTTTCCATCATAATTTTATTGGCATGTCAATAAAATTCTAAGAGAATTAGAATTTAGAGAGAAAAAATTTCCGCTTCACCCAG
The DNA here is from genome assembly GCF_001412515.2 of Diachasma alloeum. Classification (NCBI taxonomy): domain Eukaryota; kingdom Metazoa; phylum Arthropoda; class Insecta; order Hymenoptera; family Braconidae; genus Diachasma; species Diachasma alloeum. The sequence goes on from NW_021681601.1 coordinate 5,701, forward strand.
CCGGGAATCGAACCCGGGTCTCCCAGATACGCGCCGGGCACTCTTACCGACTAAGCTACCGGGAACCACAGAAATTCACTCTCAATAGGTAACAAAATTGCCTTTTGACTTTTCGAATATTTTCTTTAGTAACTTTGTAGCACTTGATTTATAGTAAATTTTTCTTCTTAAACTTTTTTCGATATTTCCCATAGGAAAGTCTGTAAAAATTCCAAAAATTTAATCTATTACACGGATTCGCTTTCATATGCGAGGGTGTGCGAATTTTTTTAAAAATCCATAACTTTTTCGTTTATGAATATTAAGGAAAATTTCGAATGGTTCCAGAAATATTGAAAAGTTTATTTTATGATTTTTACCAATGTTTCCGATATTTTTTTATCTCTTTTGTTTACAACAATTGAATTTGTTTATTGATTTTCGATTGTTTTTAATGGCGGATCTTGTAGTCCGAATTTTATAGAGTAATTTTTGTCTCATGAATTTTTCAAAAAATTTCTCCATCTCTATTACAGGTGGCGCTACAAATTTTCAAAGTTCACGGGCACACGGATATAGATGTGTTTGAGTGAGTGAGTGTAGATCTTCAAAAATTCATATTTTCACTGCTTACAGAGATTAAGGAACGATTTTCGGTGGGTATCTTCACCGATATAGACCCTCTTTTTTTTAGTCTGTTTTCAAGTTTTTTTTAATGAACATTATTTCAATTGTTTATAAACAATTTTACATTTTTATGATTTTTTCCAGTCAAATGATCTGTGGAGATTTTAAGGTTGAATTATTTCTTGATTTTTCATGTGTTTATTATTATTTTTCTCTATAACATCATCATGTGCAATCGAAATATAATTTGATAACTGTTAAGTAGATTTATTTTCTGTCTGAGACAGTTTGTTCTATTTACGATATAATTGTTTTTTAAGAATAATTTTATTTTTTTTTGTTCATTTTTAAAGGAATTACATCGTTTCAAAACACATGTATTCTTGTTGCTTCAGTTAATTTTCTTTAAATCTTTAAGAAGACTTCCCTATTTTGAGGAAAAACGTCACTCGTCGTGGTTGCCAGCCTGCCTTAGCATTGCAGGTTAGTTCATCTATAATTATTAGTATTTGTGGGCTCCTTTTTGGTCCCGTCCTGTTTTTTATTAGTATATTAAGTATTAATTATTCAGATTGCTTAACCGGCAATGTGACAAATACTGTTCCGTCTTCCGTTAACAGTTTTGTTTTCTTCTTCTTTTTTGTTATTTGTATTTTTAATTTATTTCTCTTTTCTAACTTGAATGCAGAGTTTTTAGCTTTGTTTCTTCTTTGATTTATTGTTTGTAATGTATATATTGTTTTTTTCTCCAAATATTCGATATTTCAATTTATTTTCATGTTTTTGCGGTCATTTTCCTATATTTTTGGACTTTTTCACTTCAAATGCTCATAACTCGTAAAATATTGATTTTACAGAAAAAAAAACTGCAACACTTTTATGTTTCTTTTTAGTCGATCTTTCAATTGAGATCGTAAAATTTGTAAATTATTCAAATTTTGAAAGATGTTATGTTATGTTATGTTATGTTCGAAATAATTTTATATTTCATTATATTTTCGTTTGTTCATGATGGCGTTCATAATTTGAAAAACGTATGTCAATACGTAACAATATTTCCATTCTCATAGCTCAATATTTTACTATTTCCGGCGAATTTGGTTGGTTTAACGTTTCTTTGCTTTTGGGATTAAGTTTTTCATGTTTTCCATAAGAATTTATTTTTACATGCAGAAAAACTTCTTCAGAATATTCATTCATTTTTTTATCAATATTCTCGTCGAGATTAAAAATAACCAAAATTTATTTTCATAAGTTGAGGAGGTCAAATGGTCGATTCATTTTCGATTATGCGATCATGGAGATATTATTTATATATTTTTATTCATTCGTCTTCGATATATTTCAGTTTCTGGAGAACGAGAAGCGTCATCAGGAGTTTCTTTGAGAGCCATGAATGGACCATCGGAGGGTCCAAGTATTCCTGGTGTCTGGATGTGTAGGAGTTCACAGGATTTCGAGGATGGGAACTCTGGAGGGTCATAATTCAGAAAGTGTTGATTTTATCGAAGAGAAAGTGAGTAACTAGTATATTTATTTTGGGTAAGTCTATAAAAAAAACTTAATCAAATAATCAAGTAAGGAAGTTTGACCCTCTTGACGCTCGTAATCTATTGTTCCTTGTTGTACCTTGTGACCCGTAAGGCCCTTATGACCTTAAAGGTCCCTGGGGGCCGCAGGAGCAGAAAGATCACCTCCGTTACCCCTCCTTGTAACATGAAATAAGCTTAATCAAATAATCAAGTAAGGAAGTTTGACCCTCGTAATCTATTGTTCCTTGTTGTACCTGCGTATAGACTGGACAAGTAAATTTTGCGAAAAGTATAGAATTCATGTTATGAAATCTTAGTTCTGAAATTTTTTATAGAATCAGTTACAATTTCATAAAAATTAAATATTTCAATTTTACTGGGAGAAGACACTCGAGAATACGTGAGAGCATCCTGAATTACCCTCATGAATTTCAACCGAAATTTTGCTCAATTATCGTCACCTCTTCTCTTGAAACAAACGTTAATCGCAGAAAATCCAGTGCCGCCGAGTCCAAATTCATAAGTATTGGATATCGTCCAGTAACGTCTTGCATGATCGTAGGTTTCTATGTACTCATATATTTTTTTGTTCTGCCTAGGGAAGCAACATTTCCCATAAGGATATATATCAAAGACTAATCCAGGATGTAATCGATTCAATTCCCTAGCGACCATACTGAAGGAGTCAATCTTCAGACCTCACTTCAAGATGTTCCACTCTCAAACTTTCTTCTTCCATGGGGTCACAGTCCTGAAAAAAAAGAATAGCTTAGAGCTTTGAAAAAAATATAACCGTCCCCACGTGTAAGATTGCCTTTCGAACCGAAGGCAAGCCTGGCAAGCAGGTAGGAGAGGATTATATGTTTCCAGGTTTTTCATGGTGAGGTGTATATTAACTTTCGTGGCGGCGCCAAAGACGATAGATAGAGTAGAGGCTCAGATCTCGGGATTCAAGCGACCCCAAGTCGCTAGGACTGGGAGTAACAAGTTTGAGGGAAAAATACCACGCACGTTGTCCAATACCGTAAATTAACGGCTCCCCCAAGAGACCACCCCGTAATTACGCACTCCGATATCCTATTTTCACAACAAAAACCCTTACCGAAGACTCATTTTCAAGTCTCCAGTCTTCCATTCTTGTTTTAGGTCATCATTTTTTCACGATAAAATAATATTTTATAATTTTATCAAAAAAAATCCCTAGACAACGGATGGATGCATCACGACATAGTTTATGACAATCAAACCTTTCTACCAAAACTTTTTAATAAATACTACTCGAAAAATTAACACTACCCAATGAATAATGATTGCAAAAGGAAAAAAGGGAACGATAATTAGAGGTTTGGTAGTAGAAAACATTGAAAGTTTTAGAGAAAAATGTGAACGTGCTATGCCCAATGGTGAGTTCTGGGTGAACTACCGACAACACATGCAACACTGAACATTCCTATCCAGTTTTTAATGAAAAATAGTGGCAAATAGATGGAAAGAACATTGCAAAATACGGAAACCTTTCATATTATGATCACCTTTGAAAATATTGACCTGAAATTCATGAAAATGTTACAATTTGACAAACCCGTCCTTTGGGAAATCTAGGGGAGATATTAATTTGGAGATGGCTCCATTCGCTTTCCCAGCTCATTTTGCGTAGTACTACACCAAAAACAGCACAATTTTATGAATGGTTCCGCTTTGGGAAATCTAGGAGTGAATTTAATTTGGAGATGATTTCATTGGCTTTTGAAGCCTATTTTGCGTAGGCTTACACCAATAACAGCACAATTTTCTGAATGGTTCCGCTTTGCGAAATCTAAGAGAGATATGCATTTTGAGAAGATATCATACGCTTTCCCAGCTCATTTTGCGTAGGGTTACACCAAAAACAGCACAATTTTCTGAATGTTTCCGCTTTGGGAAATCTAGGAGTGATATTAATGTGGAAATGATTCCATTCGTATTTCCAGTTCATTTTGCGTAGGTATACGCCAAAAACAGCACAATTTATTGAATGTTTCCTGTTTCGGAAATCTAAGAGGCACATGCATGTTGAGATGATTCCATGCGCTTTCCCAGCCCATTTTGCCTAGGTTTACACCAAAAACAGCACAACTTTCTGAAGGGTTCCTTTAGGACATCTGAAAATGATATTAATTTGGAGATGATACCATTCGTTTTTCCATCCCATTTTGCGTAGGTTTACACCAAAAACAGCACAATTTTCTGAAGGGTTCCTGTTTCGGAAATCTAGGACAGATATTAATTTCGAGAATTTTCCATTCGCTTTCACCACAGCCCATTTCGGGTAGGTTAACACCAAAAACAGCACAATTTTCTGAAAGTTTCCGCTTTGGAAAATCTATGGGTGATATTAATTTGGAGATGATTCCATTAGCTTTCCCAACCCATTCTGCATTGGCATACACCAAAATCAGCACAATTTTCTGAATGGATCCGGTTTGGGTAATCTACGGGAGACATTAATTTGAAGATGACTTCATTGGCTTTCCCAGCCCATTTTGCCTAGGTTTACACCAAAATCAGCACAACTTTCTAAATGGTTCCTATTTGGGAAACCCAAGAGAGATATGCATTTTGAGATGATTCCATTCACTGGCCCAGCCCATCTTGCGTAGAACTACACCAAAAAAAGCAATATTTTCCGAATGGTTCCGCTTTGGGAAATCTAGGAGTGATATTAAATTTGAAGATGACTCCATTCGCTTACCCAGCTCATTTTGCGTAGGGTTACACTAAAAACAGCACAATTTTCTGAATGGTTCCTCATTAGGACATCTGAAAATGATATTAATTTGGAGATGATACCATTCGTTTTTCCATCCCATTTTGCGTAGGTTTACACCAAAAACAGCACAATTTTCTGAATGGATCCTGTTTCGGAAATCTAGGACAGATATTAATTTCGAGAATTTTCAATTCGTTTTCACCACAGCCAATTTCGGGTATGTTAACACCAAAAACAGCACAATTTTCTGAATGATTCCGCTTTGGACAATCTATGTGTGATATTAATTTGGAGATGATTTCATTAGCTTTCCCAACCCATTCTGCATTGGCATACACCAAAATCAGCACAATTTTCTGAATGGATCCTGTTTCGGAAATCTAGGACAGATATTAATTTCGAGAATTTTCAATTCCAATTCCAATTCCAATTTCTTCGGGTATGTTAACACCAAAAACAGCACAATTTTCTGAATGATTCCGCTTTGGAAAATCTATGTGTGATATTAATTTGGAGATGATTTCATTAGCTTTCCCAACCCATTCTGCATTGGCATACACCAAAATCAGCACAATTTTCTGAATGGATCCGGTTTGGGTAATCTACGGGAGACATTAATTTGAAGATGACTTCATTCGCTTTCCCAGCCCATTTTGCCTAGGTTTACACCAAAATCAGCACAACTTTCTGAATGGTTCCTATTTGGGAAACCCAAGAGAGATATGCATTTTGAGATGATTCCATTCACTGTCCCAGCCCATCTTGCGTAGTACTACACCAAAAAAAGCAATATTTTCCGCATGGTTCCACTTTGGGAAATCTAGGAGTGATATTGAATTTGAAGATGATTCGCTTACCCAGCTCATTTTGCGTAGGGTTACATAAAAACAGCACAATTTTCTGAACGATTCCTGTTTCGGAAATCTAAGAGGCATATGCATTTNCATTTTGAGATGATTCCATTCGCTTTCCCAGCCCATTTTGCCTAGGTTTACACCAAAAACAGCACAACTTTCTGAAGGGTTCCTGTTTCGGAAATCTAGGACAAATATATTAATTTCGAGAATCTTCCATTCGCTTTCACCACAGCCCATTTCGGGTAGGTTAACACCAAAATCAGCACAATTTTCTGAATGGTCTCGGTTTGGGTAATCGACGGTAGACATTAATTTGGAGATGATTCCATTCG
>NW_021681602.1:0-625 GCF_001412515.2 Diachasma alloeum
AAATACAATACTGATGGAACTTTGAAGAAAAGGAAGGCGAGAATTGTAGTAAGGGGTTTCACTCAACGTCCCGGCATAGACTACAACGAGATCTTCGGTCCAGTGGCACGACAAAATTCCAAACGAATGATCACGTCAATTGCAGCACAATATGAACTGGAAATAAAACAATTCGACGTGACTACTGCATATTTGAATGGGATTTTACATGACAAGATTTCCATGGAAGTACCAGAGTGCTCAGAAAAAATCATGAAGAAAATTCTCAGAACAGAACCTGAAGGGAGTGAAATACATAGAAAAACGAGAATTATGCTTCAGAAATTCCAAAAAGGGGATCAAGTTTGTGAGATGAAGAAGGCCCTGTACAGATTACGTCAGGCTGGGAGGAGTTGGTACGAGACATTATGTCAAGAATTGAATCGTTTTGGACTAACTCAATCGAAGAATGACCCTCGTGTATTCTATTTGGGACGAGGGGAAGAAATATTCATTGTTGCCATTTATGAAGACGACATTCTGGTCGTATCGAAACATGAGAAAATGATCAAAAATTTTGAGAGACAGTTATCAGGAGTTTTCGAATTCAAGAATCTCGGAAACGTGAAATATTGCTTGGGGATCG
>NW_021681602.1:770-2854 GCF_001412515.2 Diachasma alloeum
TGGATGTTTGGTTGTCAAGGGGTTGTTGATTGGGCTTATTGATTGATATTCGTTCATCGAACGTTGAAGTACTGACATGTACACTGATTAAAATACATTTGTTATTTGAATCTTCATTTACCATTCCTTAATTAATACTAATTACTTCAAGATAAACCATTAATTTTGACCTGTCCATTTGACCCTTGTGACCCTTGGATTTTGAACCGTAGATTTTGACCTTTAGAGTTTGACCTTGTATTTTGACCCTTACGATTCTTAGATTTCAACCTCTATAACCCGTAGAATTCGACATTTGTGACCTTTAAATTCTTAACTTTGGATTTTGACTTCGGTATTGACCCTTGTATTTTGACCCTTACGATTCTTAGATTTCAACCTCTATAACCCGTAGAATTCGACATTTGTGACCTTTAAATTCTTAACTTTGGATTTTGACTTCGGTATTGACCCTTGTATTTTGACCCTTACGATTCTTAGATTTCAACCTCTATAACCCGTAGAATTCGACATTTGTGACCTTTAAATTCTGAAGCTTGGATATTAATTCTTATATCGGGTGAGTTGTGCTAAAAGGTCGTATAACCATTTCTTTTTCATTTTCTCGGAAATTTGTGCCAAATGTCGTATAAACACTTTCCCAGGGGATATGAAATCTCCACCTTTCAGATGATTCTGAGTCGTCTGAGCCTATCTTTTCGAAACCAAATTTTAAATTTTTACAAGGACTTAAAGGACACCCAGGAAATATGAAATTTCCACGTTTTGGATTATTCTGAGTCATCTGAGTCATTCTGAGTCATGTGTTGAATTTTTTCATTTTTTTACCGGGAATTNTATGTGTTGAATTTTTTCGTTTTTTTACAGGGAATTTTTTTTAATTTTTTGAAAATGTGGACCAAAAGGTCGTATAAACAATTTTTCAGGGGATATTAAATCTCCACGTTTTGGATTATTCTGAGTCATCTGAGTCATTCTGAGTTATGTGTTGAATTTTTTCGTTTTTTTACAGGGAATTTTTTTTAATTTTTTGAAAATGTGGACCAAAAGGTCGTATAAACAATTTTTCAGGGGATATTAAATCTCCACGTTTTGGATTATTCTGAGTCATCTGAGTCATTCTGAGTTATGTGTTGAATTTTTTCGTTTTTTTACAGGGAATTTTTTTTAATTTTTTGAAAATGTGGACCAAAAGGTCGTATAAACAATTTTTCAGGGGATATTAAATCTCCACGTTTTGGATGATTCTACACCATCTCAGTCCAATTTTACAAGACCAATTTTTTCATTTTTGTATCCGAAATTTTTTCAATTTTTTTGAAATTTGAGCCGAAAGGTCTAATGAATAGTTTTCCAGGGAATTCGAAATCTCCACGTGTTGAATGATTCTGAGTCATCTGAGCCCAATTTTACGAAACAGATTATTCAATTTTTTTACAGGGAATTTTTAAATTTTTTGAAAATTCAGTGTAATGTCCAAAATTTTGTACGAGAAACTTTAAGGCTAGAATAATTTTATGTGAAATCATTAAGAACCAAACCAACTAAATTGAATGCATTTCATCACTTGAACTCGATTAAAAATTCCAAAGACATTGGAATCGAGTTCAAAAGTGATGAAATGGCACACTCAGCATGCCCCAATTACCCAATACTAAGATTCGCACGCGAAGGAACGATTGCAAACCGATTAATTAAGACCCCAAAAACCGAATGAACTACTTCCCCATAAAAATCAAAAGAGTGGGAAAAGTCATACGACATTTTCCACCAATTAAAAATGGACTCGTTTGAGCCCATGTGACAAGTGACCCCAAAATTCATATAAAAATGTCAGAANATTTTCCACCAATTAAAAATGGACTCGTTTGAGCCCATGTGACAAGTGACCCCCAAATTCATATAAAAATGTCAGAATAAGCAGTAACAATTCTGGTAGAAATAGTTCATTTAATCGGTCGGGTTTTTCAATCCTTCCTTCGACTACACGGGATAGTACTGAATTAATAGTAAGTTACGAACAATTGAAATTATCCGGGAATAAAATTTCTTTAACCGAGAGTGGTGACTTTTCTTGCAAATAA
>NW_021681602.1:2893-3147 GCF_001412515.2 Diachasma alloeum
AAAATCTTCAACTTCAACTGCCAAAAATTCATTAAAATATCAACGAGTAGAAGAAAGTGTTTCCGTGAAAGTATCCATAATAGCCTTTAGCGCGACTAATTGCTGGTGAGGAAATTACGGATTTACCCAGGGATCTACAAATACATCGAATAATTTATAAAGAACAGACCGAATTGTGCGTAACAAAATTTGTAAACCCAAATTTGAATCCTTCAGATAATTCCAGGGATAGGAATTTTAGCTACCTAGATTTC
>NW_021681602.1:3413-4312 GCF_001412515.2 Diachasma alloeum
TTATATTTTAAACAAAGGTAAGAGTATAAAACTTCGCGTCGTCCAATAATTATAAAATTCAATAATTTTAGCTTTGATTTTAATGTGACAATTAAAACATATCCATTCGACGCTAAAATCCTTCTCTGGACATAACATCAGATAAACCGGGCATATATGGAATAATAAATAATAAATACTTTCGTAAGGAATAATAAATTTCCACGTTTCAGATATTTCTCGGTCATTTGAACCTAATTTTTCGGAACATCGTTTTGGTCTGTTTGAAAAGAATTAGGAGATTTTTTTTAAATTTTAGTCCAATTATCGTATCTAAGCATGAATATTTATTAATCCCTTAAAAAACGGGAATACGCTGTTTTCGTAAAAAAAACTCTCAATTCCCTCTGTGTAAACCAAAAAATATGTCTGAAAAAGTTACATCGAAATGAGTCACTCATCTGAAACTTGGAGATTTTCTACTCCCAAAGGAATAGTTTATACAATCTTTTGGCTCAATTTGGACAAATCTCCGGATTGACTGTCAGTTTTGAGATTTGACAGCAAACAATTTTTCTTGAAAAGTTACGCTCAGATGACTCAGAACCATCAGTAACGTGAAGATTTACTCTTCTCCAAGGGGATGTTTATACAACCTTTTGGCTCAAAGTTTCGAAAAATTGATAAATGACGGATAAGAAAATAAAAAAATTGTGTTGTAAAATTGGGCTTAGATGACTCAGAATCATCCAAAACGTGGAGATTTCATATTCCTTGAGAAAGTGTTTATACGACCTTTTGGACCGAATTCAAAAATTTTTGAATTCCTTGTATAAAAAATCAAAAATTTTGTTTCAAAAAGATGAGCTCAAATGACCCAGAATCACCTGAAACATGGAGATTTCAAATTCCCTGGGAAA
>NW_021681602.1:4395-4633 GCF_001412515.2 Diachasma alloeum
AGATGACTCAGAATCATCCAAAACGTGGAGATTTCATATTCCTTGAGAAAGTGTTTATACGACCTTTTGGACCGAATTCAAAAATTTTTGAATTCCTTGTATAAAAAATCAAAAATTTTGTTTCAAAAAGATGAGCTCAAATGACCCAGAATCACCTGAAACATGGAGATTTTAAATTCCCTGGGAAATTGTTTATGCGATCTTTTGGCCCAGATTTTCAAAAAATTTTAAATTCAAA
>NW_021681603.1:0-10829 GCF_001412515.2 Diachasma alloeum
AAACCCCGAGGTGGAAAGGAGGCTCTCCAGGAAAACGCCCTGGTATTTGCAAGGAGTGCAAGGCGCCGGTGGAATTCCACGTGTTCGGCAGACTGAAGTCCCTTCGTGAGTACGAGTTACCCCCCTCATTTTCCCTCTTGTCCCCACCATATTACCCTTCATACCCCTCAACGGTGAGCCTACACNCTTTTGATACGTCGAGCTCATCCCAGCTCTAGTATTGGTGCCCAGGAAACCCCGAGGTGGAAAGGAGGCTCTCCAGGAAAACGCCCTGGTATTTGCAAGGAGTGCAAGGCGCCGGTGGAATTCCACGTGTTCGGCAGACTGAAGTCCCTTCGTGAGTACGAGTTACCCCCCTCATTTTCCCTCTTGTCCCCACCATATTACCCTTCATACCCCTCAACGGTGAGCCTACACTCTTTGTTTCTCCCCCTTCAGTTATCATTTATATATTAAGATGCATTGCCTCGACACGACTAGCTTCCCCCCTTTTTCTGCATTAGAGTCACTCCCTTTTTACGTGTACAAAAGTTGCCTGGCCTCCCCCACTCCCTAGATCTCAGTAAAGGCCTTATTTACGTCTTTTGACGATCATAATTGTATTTAGAAAAGAATATAGGTTATTATTCTCAAATTATCCCTTATTTGTCCCTTTTCTTGACTCGCCCTAATCCTTTTTTCAGAAATTAGTATTATAGAATCTAGAAAACAGTCACAATCCATATAAATGATTTGACAACAATTTGCTTACAAATTATTTGTGGCTATTATTTGTAGTTACAAAATTTTTGCATCACATGACCGTCATTTTTTGGTCACATGACGCGATTTCAAAAATGACTGTCATTTTGCATCTCTGATTCAGAATCATTGAGAATCAACAATGCTATTTTCAAAAACAAAGAAATCAAATTCTCAGTTTTCAAAAAGTTGAAAGTGGATTGAAAGATAATTGAAAATCACAAATTCTTTTTTCAAATACAAACCGGAGAATTTTTTCAGAGTTTTCAGAAAACTGGATAATTTTCTCCAGTTTTTTATAAAAACGCAGAATTTTGGCAAATTCTTTAATAAACTGGAGAATTTTCTCAAAAAACGTACAGTTTTATCGCATTTTCTAGAAAACCGGAGGATTCCCCAGAATTTATTAGGAAATCGATGAATTTCATCGAATTGTCTAGATAACCGTAGAATTCTTCCGAACTTATTAGAAAATCGGCGAACCTCGTGGAATTTAGTAGAACATCGGAGAATTACCTTGAATTTTCTTGAATTTTTTAGAAAACCGGAGAATTTCCAAGAACGTACCCGAAAACTCAATAATTTTCTCGATTTTTTTTGACAAAACTGGAACATTAATTCAAAGTTTTTAGAAAATTAGAGAATTTTTTCGATTTTATTTTGAAAATCGACGGATTTTCTCGAAAATCGGAGAATTTTCTGGAATGCTATCGGAAACTTGGCTCTTCCGGACCAAGCTGAGAGTTGGACTCTGGACAATTTCTGGTTTTTGAAAAAAAATTCAGGGTTAATTGAAAGTTGGAGTGACGAGGGGTAAAATGCATTTTATGCCAGTCGCCCTCTTTACTATCAACTTTACTATCGGGATTGAAAATTTGATTTTAGAATTTTGATTCTCAGGTATCTCTGAATATACCCTCAACTTTTTTGAGAGTTGAGAGATGGATTTTTGATTCTCAATTTTCTCCCAATCTACTCTCAGTAAATTGAGAGTTAATTAAAAATCAAAAATCCAACTCTCAACTTTTTTGAAACAATTGAGAAATAATTGACAATCAAAAATCCTATTTTCAGTAGTAATACCACTAGTGCTTCAAAATTATCGGATATTTTCCAATTAATTTTGAAGCACGAGTGGTATTTGACGGATTATTTTTCCACTCGAATTTCGGCCACGCAGAGTGCAGTGAACAGCATCTAGATACATTTACACAGCCATACATTTATAACCTACTTTTTTGTTTATCTGTCACACAGAATATTAAACGTAAAATGCGTCGAAAGATGAGAAACATTTGAAAAGCTACTAGTGAATTTCGGTCGGAAATTTTTTAGAAATTTCTGCAATAAAACTGTTTGACAGCCTCAAATACTGCGCTCTGATTGGCTGAAATCCGAATGAGAAAAATTGTCAACAAAAAAAACCAAGATTCAATTTTCAAAAAGTTTTCGAAAGAATTCTCCGATTCTTGGAAAAATTCGAAGAAATTCTCCAGTTTTATAGAAAATTCTAGGAAATGCTTGGGTTTTCTAGAAAGTCACGGATGAAAAAATTTAACCCACGATAACTCGCTCAATGAGCGCGGCGATGCCAGTTTTTATCTATTTATATTTTAGGATTTCTTGACGCCTAAAAATTCTGAAAAATTAGAGTTCCTAGTTCAGTCTTTTTATTGAGCGTTGGCATTATCTGTTTTTTTTTCTCGAAATAGTATATTATGCATGAAGGGGGGAAAGTCATGTTTTCCCGCCCCTTGACTTTGCGCCTACGCCGAACTCTGACTTTGCGCCTACGCCGAGACGGAAAATCGCGTTCTAACCACGGGAAGTAAAATAAAGGACCCTCAGCCGCGTGCTTACCAACCTCGCCTTCGGCTCGGCTGGTAATTGCACTGGCGGCTGAGTATCTTTTATTTTCCCTCCCTAGGTTAGAAATATACTATTTTAACAGGCCTGCAAAAGAAAGTTCGTATTTTGCTCTTTGATGAGCGGGAGCAAAGTACGAACTTTCTGTGCAGGTGTGTGAAAAAATTTGTTTAGCTACAAAAAAAAGAAATGTCGCCGCTCCGCCCGGTGTGAGTGAATCTCTGTCGACCACTCGAGCGAGCTACATTTACAGCTTTATTCACTCCCATATTTGAAAGGCGCACGTAGCGGTAGGCACCAACGTGGCAACAGCGCGCTCGGTTTACTCCAGCGGCGCTGCGCTAACCGTGCCATGAACGAAGGCTGGCGGCCGAGCCCGAGTGATCGAGGTTTAATAGAAATATTTACCTAGCGAATTGGTTAGAAAATTCTATTGGATATCTATTGAACTCTCGATTAGTTTTTGGCCGATTCTATTGAGATGTTTTACAAAAAATATTCAATAGAAAAAGTCAATAGAATTCGATTTTTTTCTATATAACTTATTCCACTGAGACATTTTCTATAGAATTTCCTCTTTTCAAATTTTCTGGCTTTTTTTGTTTGATTTTCTTGATAAGAACAAAAGGAAAAGCGAGTGAAAAAAAAAAATTAGAAAATTTGAGCCAAGGACATCCTATAGAAAATATCTGAAGAGAATAAGTTACATAGAAAAATCGAACTCCATTGACTTTTTCCATTGAATATTTTCTATTGAACATTTTACTAGAATCGGCCAAAAACTAGTAGAAAATTCAAATTCGCTAGATTTTTCTATTTAATTTTTTCATACGCGGCTCTTGAAAATTATTAGGTTTTCGAGGAAATTCCAAGAAAATTTTTCAGATTTCGATAAAATTATAGGAATGACTCTGGCGGACTCCACGACTTTTCTTCCCCGACAAAACTTCCCCGACAAAATTCCCCCCCCCCCCCCAAATTTCCTCGTGCCATTTTTTCCGCGGCTTTTTTTTCCCCGACATTTGTTCCTGACCCTGGCGATTGAGGTTCCATGGTACATCCATGTTGTAGCATGGGTGTAGCATGGATCTAGCATGGATGTGCATGGATGTCATTTTAAGGCGAAAAATGGGCCAAAAATTATTGGAATATAATCAAAAAATTATTTAAATGCTGATAGACAAACAATTGGTCTCAATTAATACCCATTAATAGGTTATTTTGTATAATTAGGAGAAATTATTGATGGTGTGCTGTGTGGTAAAGAAGTTCAGATGGGAGAATGCCGCGAGATGGCGCCAGTGTTAAATTATCGAGTCGGCGGGAAACTGTCAGCAGTCGCAGATATATTTTTTATTCTATTTCACTTATGAATATTAGATAGGTTTGGGGGGGCAGGGGGGTTGATTTGGAATATTAGCACCAACCCATTTTGCCCCATTTGGCGAATTTCGCAATACATCATTGTGGCGGGCGGGGGGGAGTCAAGCGGGAAATAGCTCGCAGACCCATTTCGCCGCATTTGTTATTTATTTTCTGAATGTGCAAGTCGGAAAACGATAAACAAACCCGTTTTGTCCCATAATTTTCTCAATGAGCGAGAGGGAGCGGCAGGGGGGGGGGTAATTCGGGAAATTGCTCACGAACCCATTCTGCCCCTTCTGTTGAATTTTGAAATCGATTATTTTTGGTTTTATTCTGGCGAGGGAGGGGGGTGAACTCGGGAAATGATAAACAAACCTATTCCGCCCCACGGTTTCCATAATCAGGGGTCAATTTGGGAAATAGCTAACAGGCCCAATTTGCCCCATTTGTTGTTTTTTTTTTATGAGCGAGAGGGGGGGAGGGGGTGTCAACTCGGAAAATTGCTCGCGAACCCATTCTGCCCCTTCTGTTTAATTTTGAAATCCATTATTGTGGGTTTCATGGCGGGGAGGAGGGTGGTGTGAACTTGGGAAATGACAAACAAACCCATTTTGCCCCACTGTTTTTCTAATGAGCGTGAGGGGGAGAGGGGGAAGTCAATTTGGCAAATAGCAAACAGACCCATTTTGCCCCATTTGTGTTTTCTTTTCTTATGAGCGAGGGGACGGATGTCAAGTCGGGAAACGACAAACAAACCCATTTTGCCCCATTTGTATTTTTTTCTTTTGACCGAGGGGACGGATGTCAAGTCGGGAAACGACAAACACACCAATTTCACCCAATTATTTTCTTAATAAGCGAGAGGGGTCGAGGGGGGAAGTTAATTTGGGAAATGACAAACAAACCCATTTTGCCCCATTATTCTCTTAATGAGTGCGAGCGGGGTGGGGGGGTGTCAACTCAAAAAATGATAAACAAACCCATTTTGCCCCACGGTTTTCATAATCAGGGGCAGGGGGGGGTCAATTTGGGAAATAGGTAACAGGCCCATTTTGCTCCATTTGTTGTTTCTTTGTTAATGAGTGCGAGGGGAGGGGGAGTGTCAACTCGGGAAATGACAATCAAACTCATTTTGCCCCACTGTTTTCCTCATGAGCGTGGGGGGGAGGTCAATCTGCGAACTGGCTCACAGACCCATTTTGCCCCATTTGTTATTTTTTTTCTTAATGAGCGAGAGGGCGGCGGGGGGAATGTCGAGTCGGGAAACGACAAACAAACCCATTCCACCCCATTTTTCCTAATCAGCATGAGGGGGGAAACGTGAATTTGGGAAATGGCTTACAAAACCATTTTGCCCCATTTGTTGTATTTTCCCTGATGAGCGAGAGGGGGTCGGGGGAGTAGGGGGGGGGAGTTAATTTGGGAAACGGCTCAAGAACCCATTCTGCTCCTTCTGTTGAATTTTGAAATCCATTATTGTGGGCTTTATTTCGGAAGGGAGGGGGGGTGTCAACTCGGGAGATGACAAACAAACCCATTTTGCCCCATTATTTTCTTAATGAGGGAGAGGGGGCGCGGGCGGGAAGTGAATTTGGCAAATAGCAAACAGACCCATTTTGCCCCATTTGTATTTTCTTTTTTATGAGCGAAGGGACGGATGTCAAGTCGGAAAACGATAAACAAACCCATTTTGCCCCATTCTTCTCTTAATGAGTGCGAACGGAGGGAGGGGGGTGTCAACGCGGGGGATGACAAACAAACCCATTTTGCCCCATTATTTTCTTAATGATGGAGAGGGGGGGAGAGTCAATTTGGGAAATAGCAAACAGACCCATTTTGCCCCATTTATATTTTTGCTTCCGAATGGAAGCTTTGTAATCGGTCGATTTTTCGATTCGCTAATTTTGCTTGGAAATGATGTAGAATGGTCTGAAACGTAAAAATACGAAGTTTGAGGACCATGTATGTACGTGTGTCCGAAAGTGTGGGTCGATTTTTTCGAAAATTTTTATAAATAACGACAAATAAAGGACAAAAGTTGAAGCTAAAAATCTGAAATTTTGTTACATAGTTGGTATTACTTTGGAGCATTTCTGGGCGCAGTTTCAGCTCAATCGGCCCAGTAGTTTTGGAGATACAGCAATTTCTCAAAAATTTTTTTGCTCAATATCTCAAAAACTACATGACGGAATTCAATTTTTTTGATGCCAAAATCTTCCTTGCGACAATATCTGTCGAATCAAATCATAATATTGCTATGAAACCATGGGCAACCGAATAATAATTGGCATTTTTCATTTTTATGAAAAAATCGTTGTAAGAAAACAAAAACTTTTTGTGAAAAACTGTAATGCTCATTATCTCCAAAACTACTGGTCCGATTGACTTTTTTTTTTTAAAAAATATTCGTCATGGTATCTTTTATCAAGATCCATCAAAATATGCATAGCCGCCCATACAAAGTTTTCAAGATATCACCGTTTTTCTAGTTTTGTAAATTAAAATCCAATGTGGGCTCTATAATGAGCGTTAAACATGAACTAAACATCTGAGATTCTGGCTACTATTTTGCATGGTTGGCCTACATCCGTGTATAAAATTTTGTGCCAATCGATTCAGTACATCCTGGCATAGAGTGATTCGTCCGAAACGCTTTTTTTTCTTAAAAATCACAAATTATCATTTTATCAATGTTTTCCATCTCTACATGACTTCAAAAGTCATATAATACAAATCCATGTTTTTTTTTACTCCATATAATCTAATATTTGATGGAAATCAAGTTTCATAAACTTGATTTTTTGAATTTACAAGACCATTCTCGTTAATTATAATATTATTCAATAAATACCTGATATTCATCCAAAATGCTGTACCACGTAGATTAAACAGAGTGAGCTTAACGGATTCAGTATTTGCTGCAGACGATCTGTGTGAGTTTGAGTGGGAGTTACATGCACGTCAGCAAATAAATCTTTATGGGCAAATAAAAATACAGTCTAAGGAAATAATTGAGTCGGAATAAGATAAAAATCATCAAGATATTTTAATTATTAGGAGTACTAATATGAATTTAATTATTAAATTCATCATGATGTAAGAGAAAATATTACAAATTAAAATATATTAAAAAGTTGAAAATA
The DNA here is from genome assembly GCF_001412515.2 of Diachasma alloeum. Lineage (NCBI taxonomy): Eukaryota > Metazoa > Arthropoda > Insecta > Hymenoptera > Braconidae > Diachasma > Diachasma alloeum. Next base: position 7,116 of record NW_021681603.1, read on the forward strand.
ACAAATTTTTGTTTGAAACATCATACGTAATTACTAGGATCACGAATCTATTGATTAAATGATGACGTATGTTTCTGACAATTTATCGGGACACAGAGGAGAAAACAAGTTGAGAATACAGGCGTCGCTATTTGGATTACTCATAATTTATGAAAACCATGCGAAATACTGTAAAAGAATGATGTTTTCTTATGAAATTTGAAGATCATATGAATAAATGATGGAATGGATTTTTTCGCGAACACTGCATTTTTATTGGACTAGACTCTGACGAGATTGCAATAGTCTTAGCATTTGTTCAATTATTTAGATTCTTCATAATAAGGAAAATTTCAAAGTCGACAATTCTACTACAATGATAAGAGGAATTGGCCCAGAAATTATTGGTGAAACCCATAATGGGTCAGATCCATTTACATTCACCCGTATTTGTCGCACTGAAACTAAGGAGTGAGTAATTGCCACTGATTTTTTATGTGTGGAATTGGAATATCTCCCATTCGGAAGCTTATTACCAATGTAATTGGTAAAGAGGAAAAAAAAAGCATCGAGTAACGGTCACATGACTTCTGTCAAATAGGCTTCTACCCCTGCTTTTTTTTTCTCATGAGCGAGAGGACGGATGTCAAGTCGGGAAACGACAAACAAACCCATTTTGCCCCATTTTTTCCTAATGAGTGCGAGCGGGGGGGTGTCAACTCGGGAGTTAACAAACAAACCCATTTTGCCCCATTATTTTCTTAATGAGCGAGAGGGGGCGGGGTGGGAGAAGTCAATTTGGGAAATAACAAACAAACCCATTTTACCCCATTATTTTCTTCATGGCCGAGAGGGGGCGGGGGGAAAGAAAGTCAATTTGGGAAATAGCTCACAGATCCATTTTGCCCCATTTGGGGTTTGTTTTCTTAATGAGCGAGAGAGGGGATGTCAAGTCGAGAAACGACAAACGAACCTATTTTACCCCATTTTTTTCCTAATGAGCGCGAGTGGGGGGAGGAGGAAATTTTCTTTTTTTTTCTTTTTTTTTTGGGGTTCATGAACGGAAAAATGCACTCTACGCACTAACACACTCCAGATTGATGATATAAGGAGTGTAGTGTCCGACTCGGTCAGGTCTCGATGGTTGCGACCACGAGCAACCATGGTTTCCATGTGTTTGCTCGGCGAATGTGCAACCCATACGGACTAAAAAACCGAACATGACCCTAGTCATCTTTGACCTTTTCCTTCCCCTCGCGGCACCGCCGTTAAGTATTACGTCAATTTGGGAAATGGCTCACAAATCCATTCTGACGCACCCGATAACGACTTCCTACTCTCTAAAAAATATAAAAGTAGAAAGTAGAGACTTCGCTCCCCATAAGGGTCAAAAAGTACATGTACTTTCTCTTTTCCCTCCACTATTGGAACAAAGAGAGAGCTGAACTTACTCCTGGGTCCACCAGGAATATCGCAGGAAATTCACGCGACGCTCAGTGGTCAAGCTCGGTCGTGATACTGGTTCAAACATGGCAATCCCCTATATTATATGAAGTCGGACCAATGTCGGGTCAGAACGGGGTGACAAGGGGAATGATCACAACGGTGAAGCGAGGCCGAAAAGAATGGAGAGTCAAGTGAGAGGTACGGGTCGAGTCTCGCGAGAGTCGGACAGAGCAGACGAGCGGGATGATTGCAAGCGTCAGATGTGAGCCACCTGTAAAGTGATCAGAAGGGTCAAAAGGGGGGAACAAGTAGAATGATTTGGAGGTGCAGTGGTTAGAAGGTTGAAATCGCTGTGACGAGGGGAATGTTGAGAGTCAAATGAGAGGTACGAGCGGTCTAATCATAGAGGTCAAGTGGGGTGACAAGTTGAGTAATTACGAGAATCAAATGAGAAGTACATGGAGTGGAGTGATCGCAAGGGTCAAACGGTTGCGGCGAGTGGGATGGTCGCAAGGGTGAAACGGTGGTTACGAGTGGGCTGATAACTCAGAGTTAAATGGGAGGTACGAATAGAATGACCGCGAAGGTCAGATGTGGGAGACGGGCGGAGTGCTGAGGGTCAAACGTGACGCACGAGTCAGGTGATCAGAATGGTCAAAAGGAGGAAATAAGGGGAATGATGGCAAGGATCAAACGGTGCTGATGAGTTGAGAAATAGTGGACTCTTGCGATGTTTGTTCTCCACGATGCATGACTTTCCCGTCGTAACCTTTGCGACGTTTGAGCTTCGTAAAGCATGACTCACTCTCTTCGTTTCTCGTATCTAGCTGGTGTGATCACTACATCGGTTTCGCTCGTTGGACCATCAGGATGATTCCACTTATCTCTATCATTTGGCCCTTGAGATTATTCCATTCTCCCTTTCCATCTACTTCCCGTCATCACTCGACTTGTCAACCCCTTTCGATCCTTACGATTAATGCATTCGCAACTTTCATTTGACCCTTGTCATAACTCTACGAGTGACCCCCACTGGACCCTCATAATGATCATTCCATTCATCTCCCCCCTTTGATGACTCTACTCGTACCTCTCACTTGACTCTCCACTCTTCCCCACCGTGCTTGACCGTTGTGATCATTTGCGATTATGTAAGGTTTCTCAACGCAAGATCGGGGCGCCTATCGGTCTACTAAGTGCTATGAACCTTGAATAATATTAATTTTTTGTTTTCGGGAATGTAAAAATCTATGTTAATGGAAAAAAATGTCCCATCTCTGAGGACTTATTATCGGAAACAACAGAGGCAAAACTTGAGGATGGACTATAGGTCGTTTTTTGGGGGGTTAGTTGGAGATTTCATCAGGCGCTGAGGAAACACGAGAAGTTGAAAAGTTGAATAAGCGCCATTAAGGTAAATAAATTGACATGAAATCATTCTCATTTTTATGGTGGAAGATAGGGATCTTTAGTTACAATGATTATTTTCTTGCATTAATAACCTTAAACTCTAATGAATTGAACAGTGGGGAACTCTGTATTTAAAAAATTACGAGGATTGACATAAAAAATTTGTGATTCTTTAGGAACTTTTCAATTTTTGTTAATTTTACAGTTAAGACAGCTTAAAATTGAAGTAAACGTGACAACCGTTGAGGGTATATTTAGTGATGATGCTTTTATAAGCCGATGGCGCCTTTCCAAGCGATGATTTTAACATACTAGTTTCTAGAATCAATCAAGGTCCCATCGGTTCGGAAGCGGAGAAATATAAATAGTTTCTAATGAACTATCGAGGTGTTTATTCGGTCTTTTCATTTACCTGTCAGCAATTTCAGAGGATCCGGTTATGACATTTAACCTCATTATTTACATGAAATGATATAAAATTGTGAATGAAAATTTCAAGAGAATTTTATAATTTGGCAGCCCTAGAAGAAATGAGGCTCAAACGATAAGGGTCAAAAAATGAATGTCAGAAAAAATGAGGGTAAAAGAATTAGACTGACCAAGGACACCGGAGAAGAGATAATCGACGGGTGAACGAAAACAATTTAGCCATCTCTCTCGCTCCTATACCGGCACGCGTATATCTCGGAGATGAATTCCGTCTCCGAAATCTATCCTACCTGTGAATTGAGACAAAGAATAAGACCATCTCAACTCGGTAGCTCGCTACACCCCCTCCCCACCCCAAAAAAAAACCAGCAATAATGAATTCAAAAATTCAACGAATGGGGAGAAAGGAATTCTGAGTCATTTCCCAAATTGACGCCCCCCCCCCCCCCC
>NW_021681603.1:11177-11819 GCF_001412515.2 Diachasma alloeum
TGATGTTTCCCCCCTCCTCGTTGTCACACACTAGGAACAAAATGGGGCAGAATGGGTTTGGTTTTCATTGCCGGGATCAACTCCCCCACCCCTAAACTTTGACAGAAAAAAAACAAATAGGGCAGAATGGGTTTGTCAGTCATTTTCTAAATCGACCCCTCCCCCCCCGCCCAAAACCCGCAATAATGTCTGCCAGGAAAAAAATCAATGGGGCAAAATGGGTTTGTTTGTCATTTCCCGAGTTGACGCCCCCTGCTCACCACCCGTCCCTACCCGCAGCAATGGATTTTGAAATTCTAGTAATGGGGCAAAATGGGTTTCTAAGTCATTTCCCAAATTGACACCCCCCGCCCCCCTCATGCTCATAGAGAAAAAGGAACAAATGGGGCCCAATGGTTCTGTAGGCCATGTGCCAAATTAACTTCCCCCTCCCCTCATGAGGAGAACCGTGGGGCAAAATGGGTTTGTTTGTCATTTCTCGAGTTGACACCCCCCCACCTCCCGAATGAAACCCATAATTATGGATTTCAAAATTCAACGGAAGAAGCAGAATGGGTTCGTGAGAAATTTCCCGAATTGACATCCTCCTTCTGCCACCCCTCGCCCCTTTCGCTCACGAAGAAAATAATGGGGCAGAATGGG
>NW_021681603.1:12080-12291 GCF_001412515.2 Diachasma alloeum
CCCCCCCCCGCCCCTCGCAATCATTAGGAAAAAATGAGGCAAAATGGGTTTGTTTGTCGTTTCCCGACTTGACATCCGTCCCCTCACTCATCCCCTTAAAAAAAAAGCATGTAACGTATTCTGTCACCGTTTTTCGTCGCATAGCTAAGTTCATCGTATGAAGATTATTAATTTATTATGTATAGAATGTAATTTATACATATAATCATAT
>NW_021681603.1:12506-12693 GCF_001412515.2 Diachasma alloeum
TTAGAAAAAAATACAAATGGGACAAAATGAGTCTGTGAGCCAGTTCATTAGGAAAACATTTTCCCCCCCACGCTCATTAGGAAAACAGTGGGGAAAAATGGGTTTGTTTATCATTTTCCGAGTTGACACCCCCCCATGAAACCAAAAATAATCGATTTCAAAATCCAACAGAAGGAGCAGAATGGGT
>NW_021681603.1:12836-12993 GCF_001412515.2 Diachasma alloeum
GTCGTTTCCCGACTTGACATCCGTCCCCTCGCTCATAACAAAAAAAATGCAAATGGGGCAAAATGGGTTTGTTTGTCGTTTCTCGAGTTGACATCCCCCCTCCCATTTGTCCCCTCGCCCATAAGAAAAAAACCTACGAATGGGGCAAAATGGGTTT
>NW_021681604.1:0-972 GCF_001412515.2 Diachasma alloeum
TTTTCGTTGTTGAACACTTTACATTGGCCCTGCTCATCTCCCCTATAATTTCTGCTTTCATCTCACAGCAGAGATTATAAGGGAGATTGCTAGCGCCTATGGAAACGCTTCAACCGCAAAATTTCGTAGCGGTGGCGTAGAACTAATTTTGAGTATGTACCTGTAAGTAAAACAGGGTGCGCGTGAGAGCGTCGATAACGTCGAAGAGTGGGGGGGAACGCGTATGGGAGAATCGGAGGGCGGAGCGAGCGGTGATATTCGCTGTCGAGTAGGTGATGAAAAACCTACCGCAGTTCGAAACGCCAACGGGCGGCGGCATCCTGCCCTTAATATAACAATCAATTTCTCCTTCCCTAATGAGGATGAAGGGATGAAACCGTCGCCAATCGATTGAAAATTGAATCCTCAGCTGATTGCGATCTGTTTTATCCCTTCATCTCAATTAGAGGGAGAGACACGAATATTTATGGATCGAGTGAGTCCCCAAACGGCTCTCCCCATTGAAAAATCCATTTCTCCTCCCCCAGCAGAGATTAAGGGATGAAACTGGTGACAATCGATTGAGAATTGGATCCTCAACCGATTGCGGTCGTTTCATCCCTTCATCTCAATTAGGGGAGGAGTGATGAATTGTTCAAGCGCCAGAGGATCCCCACCGATTCTCCAGCGGCTTTGATTAAAAAATCCTCCGCCCCCAGCGGAGATTAAGGGATGAAACTGGTACCAATCGATTGAGAATTGAATCCTCAATCGATTGCGGTCGTTTCATCCCTTTATCTCAATTAGGGGAAGAGAGATGAATATTTGAAGCATGGAGTGAGTCCCCAAACGGCTCTCCCCATTGAAAAATCCATTTCTCCTCCCCCAGCAGAGATTAAGGGATAAAACTGGTGACAATCGATTGAGAATTGGATGCTCAAGCGATTGCAGTCGTTTCATTCCTTCATCTCAATTAGGGGAGGAGTGATGAAT
>NW_021681604.1:14696-17950 GCF_001412515.2 Diachasma alloeum
ATCAATCATGCACTTAAGGATTTCACTGCGAACTGTACCATTGGAAATGAAATAGGCAATCGGTTGTTTCCAACTTGATCGTAGTCCTCGAATAACAAATACTAACGCGTGGTTCCCGATTTTATTCGATCGACCGTATTCACCTAAATCCTCGAAACCCGTTACGCAATCCAGACACGAGTCGTATTCTAATAATTCGCGTATCGACATTTCATCCCACATAAGACTACATTCTTTTTTGAAATCCTGCATTTGCTTAACTTTTTCCATTAATTTCGCGAAAACTGCTGAGTTGAATCCAGGAGTAATTATAGTCTCGTTCATCCATTGCCGGACTAACGTAAGGCACAGTAAGTTCATAATTTTTTTTTTCCTGAAAAATCGATAAACTCTCGGTCCCCTAGCATAAATCTGTAACGCGAGTTCTTGCTCATCTTGCACCCACGCGAGTCTTCGCGAATATCGGAGTTGCATTTTAACGGCGCGAAGCTCCTCCCCACTTAAATGCTGTGCTGCGCCGGCAANAGTAAGTTCATAATTTTTTTTTTCCTGAAAAATCGATAAACTCTCGGTCCCCTAGCATAAATCTGTAACGCGAGTTCTTGCTCATCTTGCACCCACGCGAGTCTTCGCGAATATCGGAGTTGCATTTTAACGGCGCGAAGCTCCTCCCCACTTAAATGCTGTGCTGCGCCGGCAATCACTTCGTCGACTCTTACTTTCTTCGGTTTCTTTCTTTTAGCTTTCTTGCGACGCGAAATTTTCCGCTGTAAAAGTTTAATTTGGTTACGTTGTTTGTAGTAAAGTACGCGTTGTTCGCGGTATTTCACGCGTTGTTTATCTAGTTCTACGCGTTGTTGGTCTATTTCTGCGCGTTGATTTTCGAGTTCTACGTTTTGTCTTTTGAGTTTCCCGTATATTTCGTGTAATTCTCGCTTCAATCGTGCTGCATCCACAGGGCTAACAGTGTCAAACTGAGCATTGTGCTGCTCTTCGCGGAGGGCAGGAATCACATTCTGAGATTCATTGAAATAATTATTAGATAAAGCTGGGGTGATATTTCCTACTGCGTTTCTTACATCGAAGGGTTTCGCGTCGACCTTAAGTCGCCTCTTTTTCGATGGTCCAACGAAAAAATAATCAGACTCCTTAAAATGACCGGAACAAATCCGACGTTCCCCTAGCTCTTTGGGGGTCAACTTGCGCAGCTCTTCATTGCCAACATTATCGAGCCACTCTTCTGAACTGAAAAAAAAACATACGTCTTGATGACAGGAAGTCAATCAGAATCGCCAAGAGTATCTGCATTCAATAAATGCTAAAGTCCCTGATTCGTTATTTTCAGAGCCCCCGGTTTTTGTATTTTGAATCATTTTGCCATTTGTGGCCTCGAAAAAGAAATTCTTGAACTAAAAAGATCTCGGTTATAAAAACCCGAGTACTTCAAAATTGTCGAGTATTTCCCGACAGTTTCGTTACTTAGCAACATGTGCATGAAGTTTGGCAGTATCAGAATCCCGAGCGCTTGCGGGAGGGATTTTATGCCAAACTGCATGCACATGTTGCTGATCAGGGAAATTGAAGGGAAATACTCGATTAATTTTCAAGTACGAGGGGTATTCGGCGGATTATTCCCCCCATTAAAATCTCAATCACAGAGATTTGACTTTTTTGTCGCAAAATGAAGCATTTTTCCTCTAAATCGTCTTATTTTTCTCAATCATTTTCACTAATGTCACTGCGCATTGATGTTTCTTTAATTGTCTCGGGTTAAATTGTTATGGAAAACTTTTGTTTATTGCTTAGCAATAGCCATGGTATTACCAAAAAATNAATCACAGAGATTTGACTTTTTTGTCGCAAAATGAAGCATTTTTCCTCTAAATCGTCTTATTTTTCTCAATCATTTTCACTAATGTCACTGCGCATTGATGTTTCTTTAATTGTCTCGGGTTAAATTGTTATGGAAAACTTTTGTTTATTGCTTAGCAATAGCCATGGTATTACCAAAAAATTATTGACATCATATGTACCACGTGATGTCAAATTCCATGTTCCTATTGGTCGAGATTTGCATGGTGCAGAATAATTAGTAGTACCACCAGACCTCCAACATTATCGAATTTTTCCCGATTGTGTTGTTGCGTATCAACGAGAGAGAGAAGTTTTGCAGAACTTATCCTGATCGTTCACACGCAGGAAAACATGAGGGAAATGTTCGATTAATTTTGGAGGTCGACTGGTATTTGAACCTTGACGAAGCCGTATTTGACAGTATGATGTTTTGTTGAGTTGTTAAAAAATTAAATCGTCGTTCAAAGGAGTGGAAAGCGATTAGGCGGTGGTCCGAGAAATGTCGAAAAAGGTTGAACAGTAAAACAAATTTGCCGCCCCTAAAAACATGTAATCGAGGGGCTAATCACTCCCGAAATCATGGTGCCAGTCTGGCCCAAAATCACGCCGAAATCACCGAAATCCCTGAAATCAAGGGATTTCGGCTCTCCGAAATCACCTCCGAAATCATTCGAAATCGTCCGAAATCAAGCGAAATCAGTGCATCCGAAATTAAAAATTATTCGCGGGGGATGGAGCAGAATGGTCTGCTTTTCGACATTTCGAATTATTTAATTTATGGTACAGGGGGTGCCTACGATCAATTTCCATTTGAAACATTCATGTGGGCTATGATCCCTTGCGGGTGACAATTTTTTTTTGTCAAATAAAACTCAAAATTTGGGCTTTTCACCCGCAAACACCTACATTTCCAACATTTCCCCACTTTCAATTTCGCTGGAACTTTTTTGGGGGGGTTGAGGGGGTGCCTAGGATACATTTTCAGTTGGAACATCCATGCAAGATGTGTTCCCGTGACTTTCAGAATTTTATGTGTCAAATATAAATAAAAATTTGAACTTCTCACACCCGAACACACATTTCGAATATTTGATTTATTTCAATTTCGCTGAAACTTTTTTTAGGGGTTGAGGGGATGCCAAGGATCCATTTGCAGTTGATAAATTTATGTGGGCGATAATACTAAAATTAAATACTAATCTGAATTAGGACTCCTCACTCACAAACTTCCAGAATTCATTGTCCATTCTAAAAATATCGAATTATTCGAAAAATTCGAATAATTCGCCATTTTGAATAACTCCAAAAATATATTTATTCGATTACATTCCATTTGTACACTATTCGCACACCCCTAATGTCAGGGAAAAAGGAAAAATGTCGGAGGAACTTTTTTTTTT
>NW_021681604.1:18067-19242 GCF_001412515.2 Diachasma alloeum
GGGAGAAGTGAATTTTTAATTACCGGGAGTCACTGTGCGCCGAAAAACAATGATTTTTCTTACTGCGCTGTTATTTCCATGACAGTTTCTTCCATTTTTCACTCTTTTCTCATGCCTTAATCTCAATTAGGAGGGGAGAAGTGAATTTTTAATTCGCGAGCGTATGGTGAAAAGTCACTTTGCGTCGAGAAGAAAATTATTTTTCTCACTGGCCCATGACATTGTCGTAGTTTGTATTTTTTTGTTACAGAGATTAAGGGATGCAACGGGGNTAAAATTAAATACTAATCTGAATTAGGACTCCTCACTCACAAACTTCCAGAATTCATTGTCCATTCTAAAAATATCGAATTATTCGAAAAATTCGAATAATTCGCCATTTTGAATAACTCCAAAAATATATTTATTCGATTACATTCCATTTGTACACTATTCGCACACCCCTAATGTCAGGGAAAAAGGAAAAATGTCGGAGGAACTTTTTTTTTTNGAAAAGTCACTGTGCGCCGAGAAGAAAATTATTTTTCTCACTGGCCCATAACTTTTGTCGTAGTTTGTATTTTTTTTTTACAGAGATTAAGGGATGCAACAGGGATCGATTGATGGGGAATTTAATTCTCCATCGACCTACTCTTTTTTTATCCCCTAATCTCATTTAGGAGGGGAGAAGTGAATTTTTAATTCGCCGGCGAATGGTGAAAAGTCACTGTGCGCCGAGAAAAAAATTATTTTTCTTACTGGCCCATGACTTTGTCGTAGTTTGTATTTTTTTGTTACAGAGATTAAGGGATGCAACGCGGATCGATTGATGGGGAATTTAATTCTCCGTCGAACTGCTCTTTTTCCATCCCTTAATCTTAATTAGGAGGGGAGAGGTGAATTTTTAATTACCGGGAGTCACTGTGCCGCGAAACTATAATTTTTCTCACTAGCCCGTGACATTCATGGCAGTTTATATTTTTTTTGTTACAGAGATTAAGGGATGAAAGAGCATTAATTAATGGAGAATTTAATTCTTCTTCGAACTGCCCTTTTTTCATCCCTTTATCTCAATTAGGACGGGAGAGGTGAATTTTTAATTACCGGGCGAATGGTGAAAAGTCAGTGTGCGCCGCGAAAAAATTATTTTTCTTACTGGCCCCTGACTTCCATGGCTGTTTTTATTCTTTTGTTAC
>NW_021681604.1:19391-19598 GCF_001412515.2 Diachasma alloeum
CAAATGAATCACCTGAAAAACATTAAGAACATGCTGAGGACGAGGAGGATATAATTCCCCCTCCGAAACTATCCCTGTGACAGTGGGACTGCTACTGCCGAGTTACCCGCACAGCGCCCAGCCGTTAGATTCGACCNTCTTCGAACTGCCCTTTTTTCATCCCTTTATCTCAATTAGGACGGGAGAGGTGAATTTTTAATTACCGGG
>NW_021681604.1:19830-22419 GCF_001412515.2 Diachasma alloeum
TTCATCCCTTAATCTCAATTAGGAAGGGAGAGGTGAATTTTTACTTAGCGGGAGTCACTGTGCGCCGCAAAACAATTATTTTTCTTACTGGCCCCTGACTTTCATGGCAGTTTTTAATTTTTTGTTACAAAGATGAAGGGATGAAAGAGGGTTAATTGATGAAGAATTTAATTCTCCGTCGAACTGCCCTTTTTTCATCCCTTAATCTCAATTAGGAAGGGAGAAGTGAATTTTTAATTACCGGGAGTCACTGTGCGCCGCAAAACAATTATTTTTCTTACTGCGCTGTTATTTCCATGACAGTTTCTTCCATTTTTCACTCTTTTCTCATGCCTTAATCTCAATTAGGAGGGGAGAAGTGAATTTTTAATTCGCGAGCGTATGGTGAAAAGTCACTTTGCGTCGAGAAGAAAATTATTTTTCTCACTGGCCCATGACATTGTCGTAGTTTGTATTTTTTTGTTACAGAGATTAAGGGATGCAACGGGGATCGATTGATGGGGAATTTAATTCTCCGTCACACCCTCTGTGTTTCATTCCTTAATAATAATTAGCCAGCAAATGAATCACCTGAAAAACATTAAGAACATGCTGAGGACGAGGAGGATATAATTCCCCCTCCGAAACTATCCCTGTGACAGTGGGACTGCTACTGCCGAGTTACCCGCACAGCGCCCAGCCGTTAGATTCGACCATGGCGGCATCCCTCCGTTGGGGTCGAACTACTTTTGGCTTGGGGTCAGTCCAACCCCGAGATCTGAGCCTCTACTTTAGTCAATCCTCTTTGGTCAGACCAGCCTGGCTATCAGGGTTGGGCATATCTCGCAGATGGAAGTTTATGACGTGACATTGTCAAATACCGGTAATTTACCTCTGGGTCGTCAAAAATGTCAAAAAGTGTCAGAAAGCTCTTTACAAGGAAGCTAAGCTAAAAAGTCACAAGGGTCAAAAGTGAGAGGAACATCGGCCGGAAATCGTCAAGATCAAACGATCACGAGGGTTATCCTCGCGAAGGTTAAACATCGCAAGGGTTATGCCTTCTTAGGGTCAAACGTCCCAAGGGTCAAACAACGGANGCGTGTGGTCTCCCTTATAAATCTCTGCTTATTATCAGAGATTATAGGGGAGATGACCAGGGCCAATGTAAAGTGTTCAACAGCAAAATTCGTAGCGGTGGCGCATGGACTACGATGGAGAGTACGAAATTGTTGGTATGGTAGGGCCCGAATATAAATTTGTCGATAACCGGAAAGGGGTTCTCAATACGGTAGCTCCTAGCATTTTGTAATAATTGTCAGGAATGTAAAATCGAACATATTATAATCAATAGTATAATGAATGCACAATCTAATGATCTAAAAGTCTTTTGCCTTTTTCTCGACATATTTATTATTGACACGTAGGTCAAAAAATTCATAGAAAATACCCGCGCTGTCGCTGGAAAACTCTATAGTTTCCCAGTGATTCTATTGAATAATTGTGCAAATCTTGTTTTTTTTTACTATAGTAATGTTCGATTATATATATTTATTCCCCCCCCTGAGTGAGAAAGGATTATGTATCGCGCTCGCTCCTACATTGACGTCTCCGTCGCGTTGGCACTTGCCTACTCCAATGAACGAAGGTCTAACATTCGAATGTTTGCTAATCAGACTCCATTTTTGATACAATTTGTGATTTGGGCGTATGAAACTAATGGCGGATGTTTAAGGTTCGCCAAGTTTGTGCGGGGGTTGAAAAAGGCAAAAAAATACCGCTGGAAACCGTTTTCTCGATATAACTCGTGAATAACGCGCTGTACGTCCAAAAACAGTATTTACAAAGTTGTAGAGCTCAAAATTCTACACAAAAAATGTTTGGAGCACTTTACCCCTACTCCCACCCGTTCATCCCCCAGAGCGGCGTGAAGATCAGATGGGAAAAAAAAATGTTTTCTATTAAAAAAATTGAAGTTAATGAATTATTTTTTTTTTTGAAATTCGCAATATCTGTGTTTTTTCTTTCAATGGCTTGTTTATTTATTCAGAGCGAATTTAATATATGTTGCTATTTATATCTTGACATTGAATCCATGAATTTTTTTTTCTTCCATATTTTTTATTAGAACATTTACCACAAATTTTTTTTTGATCGTACCCGCGAATCTCCTATGGATTCAAAGTTAAACGCAATTTTCTAGCTCCAACCCCTAAATCCGGCGCCAGGAATGAGAACCTTTTGTGCGAGAGGGAAGTCTCCGTCTCGCTCGCACTCCCTACAGCTATTCACCCTACCGTTTGCGCATGCGCGCACGGGCCTGTGGAACATCACGAACTGGATGCGAGAAATAGTATATTTCATCACTAGGCCGAAAAAATCTTTTCTGGCGAATATGAATATGAATCATATGAGCTAGAAAAGTTTTTTTTGGCCCTATGACGAACAGTATTTTTTGTTATGACGGCCGTAGGCACAAATTCACGGAGCGCCGCCTCACGGCCGGAATGACAAAAAAGAATCATTTGAGGTTTTTCGTCAACNGGAAGTCTCCGTCTCGCTCGCACTCCCTACAGCTATTCACCCTACCGTTTGCGCATGCGCGCACGGGCC
>NW_021681605.1:0-28662 GCF_001412515.2 Diachasma alloeum
TAGGGTGTTCAGATGTACATGTACTTCTGAAACACCCTGTATATATACAATTTTATTCCATATTCATTTTTCTTCTTACTTCTAAGAACTTTGGTCCTGGCAATGGCTTTGTGAACAAATCTGCTAACTGTTGTCCTGTAGAAACATATTCCAATTTAATCCAATTATTACTGATTTGTTCTCTTGAAAAATGATATTTAATGTCTATATGTTTTGTTCGTTTATGATTGGTTGGATTGTTGGCTATGCTGATACAGCCGTTATTGTCCTCATAGATGACTATGGGATCATCAATTCTCAATTGAATGCTCTCCGCTTGAGATTGTAACCACAGGGCTTCTCTGACTGCCTCAAAAAGGGCCATGTACTCAGCTTCCGTAAATGAAGTTACTACTGACAATTGCCTTTTTGTATTCCAGCAAATTGTATTTTTCCAATAGTTTGAATATATACCCTGTCGTAATTTTTCTACCATTTTCATCACTACCCCAGTCTGAATCAGCATAACCAATCAGCATATTTACAAAATTATTTCTTCTATAAACTAATTTTAAATCTTTTGTGCCTTTCAAATATCTAAGCACCCTTTTGAGGCATTTCCACAACTGATCATTATTTTTGTTCGTATACCTACTCAAGATATTTATCGCTGCACTCAAATCGGGTCTAGTACATACCATCACATACATTAGGCACCCTATTAAACTTCTACATGGCGTATCATTTCTTTTGTCCGCGTTCAATGCTGAATAATCTAGTCGACTCTCAAGAGGAGCAGTCACCGCGTTGCATTCCGCCATCTTGAATTTTTCTAAGACTGTTCTGATATAAGAGCTCTTATCTAATGTTATTTGATCATCTTCTCTTTTAATTCTGATTCCTAAATATAATTTTATCTCTTTCATGTCGACCATAGAAAATTGGTCCATTAAATATGTTTTAAAATTATTCATATTATCTAAATGTGCTGTCGCTATCACTAAATCATCGACATGCAATCCTACATACATATTTCTTTTAATATTGCTATTATTCAATATATATATATACACGAATCTACTGGCGAGTTAGTAAAACCTCTCTTCTTGAGAGCCTGCTCGAAAACTTCAAACCAACACCCTGCCGCTTGTTTTAAACCGTAAAGGGCTTTATTTAATTTGCAAACCTGCCCTTCATGACATTCTATGCCTTCCGGTATCCTCATATAAATTTCTTTTTTTAGATTCCCGTTTAAGAAAGCGGTTTTAACATCCATATGATGAGTTAATAAGTTAAATTGATTTGCGAAAGCTAATATGAATCTAAAACTCGCAATCCTGGCTACAGGTGCAAAAGTCTCATTATAATCGGCAAGATATTCTTGAGAAAATCCCCGCGCAACTAAACGAGCTTTATATTTTGCTAAATTTCCGTGCTCATCTGTTTTAAGAGAAAAAAAATCCATTTACAATCGACTCTTGTTTTTTGGCCTGGAAACTAATGTCCAAGTTTTATTCTCTAACAAAAAGTCTATTTCGTTCTTAACTGCCTTTTCCCATTCGAGCCTATCCTCCCGAAATTTAATCTCGTGAACTGTTTTCGGGATTTGAGATAACATCGATTGAGCTGATAAAACGCAATCTTTCGGCATGTTATTTTCGTCGTATGAAACCGGCGATAGATTTTTAATTCTATCACTTCTCCTAGGGTTTACTTGAGAAGGGGCTATTTCTTTATCGGATGTTAGAGGACACACATCTGTACAGTCGCCTGTATTATCCTCATCCATCAACTCTACTCGGCTGTACATCTCTTGTGATGTTTCACCACCTTCAGGCTTGCGAGGCGTCTTCCCAATTGAATGGGTGTTTTTATTTTCATTGTCCCTCATACAGGGTCTCGATTCTACAAAATTTAGTTCATCAACAATGACGTCCCTCCCAACAGCAAATTTTGCTCTTCCATTGTCCCACACTTTATATCCATTCGGTTCGTATCCAACTAGGAAACCTGTCCATCATTTCTCATCAAATTTTCCTTTTGTCATTTTATCATCGACATAAACAGTTGAACCGAATATTTTTAAATATTTTAATTCGGGCTTCTTATCATGTCACATTTCAAATGGTGTCTTTTCACACTTCAATGCTTTGGTTGGTGATATATTTATTAGGTAAGTAGCAGTAAGAACTGCTTCTCCCCAAAATTCCTTTTCTAAATTCGCCCCAACCACCAGTGCTCTTGCTTTTTCCGCTATGGTTCTCACCATACGTTCAGCCACACCATTTAATTGTGGGGTTCCAGGGACCGTCAAGTGATAACTAATGCCTCGCTCTGTACAGTAGTCCTTCATCTCATTCGACAAATATTCCCGCCGGTTATCGCAATATAAATTTACTAATTTTGAATTGAATTTAGCTTCGCTTTCAGCGACGAAGTCTTTCAACATGTTGAAAACTTCTGATTTATATTTAATTTAATATGAAACGCAATAATGAGTATATTGATCGATAAACAAAACAAAATAATTCTTTTCGTTCACCGTAGGAGTGATAGGCCCCGCGACATCTGAGTGGACTATAAACAACGTCCTTTTGACATGTTATCTATTTTTCTCTCTATTAAACGGCAATCTCGACTGTTTCCCTTTTACGCATGCTTCGCAAAGCTTCTCATCCAGTATTACTGAATCTAAGCTCGCGATATCGTGGAACATGCCTTTCGATTTTAATTCTAAGAATTTTTGCTTTCCAATGTGTCCTAATCGTTGATGCCACAATTGATAAATTGTTTTCCTACTCGCGGCGTTAACTGCTTTTAAATTTATCCCGAAATTAATAGTAATTAAGTTTCGATTTGACTCACCATATACGACCATCTTACCCTCTTTCATCACCCTGACGCCATTTTGATCAAATATGATCAAATATCCCGCTGCTTGCATTTTGGCAACGGATAGCAAATTGTTTGGTAGTTCTGGGCAGTATAGGACGTCCTCCAGCATTCCGTTAATGCCCTGATCACTGATCATCTTCAGGTTCCCCTGCTTTGTCGCCGTGATGAACTGATTGTTTTTAGCCACTGAGATTTTTATTGGTCTAGCTAATTGTTTCAAATCCGTTGCCAAATCCGCTCTATTTATGATGTGGTCAGTTGCTCCGGAGTCCAGGATGAAAGATATATCATTTAATTTTTCTTCAGGCAATTGTTCCCCTGCCATGAATGCGAAATTCGAAGTTGCATTGACTTCCCTTGGCTCTTCTGCTTCTGCTGTGTGAGCGGTTGATCTCTTCTTGTCACTTAGTCTCGGTTTGGTGTGTCTTCTGAAGAAATATCTGGCCATCACATGCCCTCGCTTGCCACAGTTGTGGCATGTCACAAATTTCCTTGGATTCCTCATTTTATTTTGGATATAATTATGTGGCCTTGAAGTATGTTATTTTCCATTATGCACTTCCACATTCAACATTTTAGCACTTGTGTCTTGAAGCTCCTGACGCCTTTTTGTTTCAAAGTCTAGTAATTTGGTTTTTATATCTGCGAGAGTTAGGAGATCTGGCGACAATTGTTCAATGGCAGTCACTATATTGTCGTATGAGCTCGGTAAGGTCAGTAGCACATGGGCTACTTTGTCTTTCTCGCTTAAAGTACCTCCAGCAGCCACGAATTCTTCGAATAATTCGTCCAGCTCGGAAAAATGCTTCATCAGGGTGGTATCACCCTTCAACTTAAAAGTGAGCATTTTCTTCCTGATTGCCATTTTAGACGCTAAACTTTTTCGTGCATAAATAGCATCGAGTCTTTCCATCATTTCTTTAGCCGTTTCCTCCTTTTTAGCAAAATGTAGAAAGGAGTCTGCTATGTTTGCCACTATAGCACCTTTTGCAGTATTTTCAGCTTTCTGCCACGCATCTTTCCCGGTTTTTGGGGGCTCCGTTTTGAGTACTTTAATTACTCCTAATTCCGTCAACAAATATCAATCCGCGTTGTCCATATATTGTATCGTTCCCCATTAAACGGTTTAATGTTACGATTTAATTTATCCACTTTCTTTTTAATTTTAATTTTCTACTATTGAATCACTGTTTATTAATTAATTTCACACACACACACATACTTCGTGTTATCCTGGGCCCATAATCTATTTGATTATGGGGTTTAAAATGAGAAACACTTTTGATCTATGTGAACACTTTAATTGAAAAATCTCAAAGACTCTACACAGTCAAGAGGCACTTCACAGTATGAATATCTACGAGAGACTAAAAGATAGTTGCTAGTGAGGCCCAGGGTTAATATAGACCTAGGAGGGCAATATAATTTCCACCCCCTGAAGCAACGCTCGGTCTTTCCTTCTTGACCCCGCTTGGTCGCCAGGTGTACTTGCGGGAAAAACCCACATTTGGGAAAAACCCATCAGTAAAAGTCCCGAAAGGACTTTTCCCCATTTTACAATTTCAAGGAGGACCCCACAGCAATAAGAAGCAATAAACCTTTCCTTAACATAAAATAACTTGGGAGAGTGAATTTTGGTCTCGGGGAAATCCCGGAAATCCAACAAATGTCAATAAATGTTTGCAAATATTGACAATGTTGAAAAATGTTGAAAAATGTTTGCAAATATTGGTAAATGTTGACAAATGTTAACAATTTATTTATTTTATTTTTTCTATTTCATTGGTTTTATCGAAGTAGTTCTCGATTTGAAACCCCTCCTCTAGCCTGCCTCCCCTCCTTTACTTTTCCTCTCACTGTTATCTGCGGTATCATGGCCGTCTTACTCTTAGCTGTACCCCATTCGAGCTAGGACTGCACGGGAAACAATGTAAAACCCAAGTCGCACAGCCGGCCGATTGTGCAGTGCCCTAATGTATCCATCTGTCACACTGACTAGATGGAGATACTAGGCCGCTACATCGTGCCTACCGCCCGTAATTTTTGTGCGAGCGAGGTGTTCCTAAGCGGTCACCCATCCAAGTACTAACCTAGCTCAACGCTGCTTAGCTTAGATGTCCACCGGAGCAACACCTCACCCACCTACAAATATTAACAAATGTATGCAAAAGTTTTCAAGTATCAACAGCGAGTTTGTTAGCGTTCAAATCTCTTATTCTATTGGTTTTTATTTCTTTCTTCTCCACACATGTGGAGATTTCTTGTTTTTTATTACTTTACATATCTTACATCGATAAGAAAGATTTAAGACAAGTTACCAAAAATAGGGAAAAATTAGGAAACTCCATTCTTCTCAGATTAATTTTTGTGGATTTATTATCAATAAAATTATATCAATGTCATGTCCAGAGAAGGATTTTAGCGTCGAATGGACATGTTTTAATTGTCACATTAAAATCAAAGCTAAAATTATTGAATTTTATAATTATTGGACGACGGAATGTTTTATACTCTTACCTTTTTTTAAAATATAAGGGAAAAAGGGTTTGATTTAGGGATAGGGCTTGAGTTGAGACTAATTTCTAATCAAGAAATTTGGAGTTGTACTGGGAATCAAGTTTGAATTTAAATATATTTTGTATAACTATTCGGTTTAGAAAAACATAAGCGTGATTTTATAGAAATCTATGTCGCTAAAATTCCTATCTCTGGAATGATCTGAAGGATTAAAATTTCGGTTTACAAATTGTTGTTACTCACAATTGGGTTTGTTATTTATAAATTATTCGATGTGTTTGTAGATCCCTGGGTAAATCCGTAATTTCCTCACCAGCAATTACTCGCGCTAAAGGCTATTATGGTTACTTTTACGAAAACACTTTTTTCTACTCGTTGATATTTTAATGAATTTTGACAGTTGAATTTTAAGATTTTAAGAGTTTGTTTGAGACTGTTCGCAACGCGTCACAATAAACGAATTCCTTATTTGTAAGAAAAGTGACCACTCTCGTTTAAAGAAATTTTATTCCCGGATAATTTCAATTGTTCGCAATTTACTATTAATTCAGTACTATCCCGCGTAATCGAAGGGAGGATTGAAAAACTGGACCGATTAAATGAATCATTTCCACCAGAATTTTTACTGCTCCGTCGCTACTTCAAGACTGCTTAATTTTGGTTTTTCTGACATTTTTATATGAATTTTGGGGTCACTTGTCACATGGGCTCCACCGAGTCCATTTTTAATTGGTGGAAAATCTCGTATGACTTTTCCCACTCTTTTGATTTTTATGGGGAAGTAGTTCATTCGGTTTTTGGGGTTTCAATTAATCGGTTTTCAATCGTTCATTCGCGTGTGAATCTTAGTATTGGGTAATTGGGGCGTGCTGAGTGTGCCATTTCATAACTTTTGAACTCGATTCCAATGTCTTTGGAATTGTTAATCGAGTTCAAGTGATGAAATGCACTCAATTTAGTTTACAATTGTTGTTTTGGTTCTTAATGATTTCACATAAAATTATTCTAGCCTTAAAGTTTCTAGTACAAAATTTTGGACATTACAGCCCCCGCTCAAAATTGTTTCCAATTGCATTTGGAACCCATTTTGAGAAGTTGGAGTTTTTTTAAAATTTTCATGTGTAATGTATTGAGTTATTTTAGCTTTATAATCGTGCACCGAGCGGTGGCCGTGAGCGGCTGGATGCTGACGGTGACATTTTCGTGGGTTCGGATTACCCTGTCTTTCCTATTCACGTGTCAGCTTCCTTCACTCGCTTGGTGAATGTCGAGTAGTTGTGAGTGATTTTATTTATTGCGACGGAAATTTACGTTGTTACTGTAAGTGTTTGTGGATATTTTATTGCCTATTTTCTGTTTTTTTTTTTTTTTGATTGGTAGCTACATATGCAGGGATTTAATTTTGTTGGATTCGCTGCATTTGTATGTAAACACTCGTGTTTTTTTTGTTTTGTTATATGTTAGCTTATCTATTTATTTATTTTACTTATTTTATTATTTTTGTAATTTCTGGATGATTTCAATTTGAAATTATTATTTTATGTGGTGGTTTGTGAGGAGAGTGTGGTGAGGGGCTAGTGCCCGTGCGAATGTCGCATAAAGAGGAACGGCCGATTGAACCCCTCCATGCTCTTATGCATAGGAGGTGTATTCTTCTCCATTCCTCTTTGTGCGACATTCGCACCAAGAGGAGTGGAGGATGAGCTATGTATGGTTCCTCACACTCACGTGCATGGGCTCTTTCCCCTTCTCTCCGGGAGGGATTTTTCTTTCTTAGGGGCGCGAGTGGTAACTATTTGTTGTTACTAATTAATTATTTCCAATTATTTATTAACAAATTTTTAGTTTAATAATTTTTTTTTGTATTTAAAATGCTTCGTGCTATATGTATATGCATCTGCGTGCCTACATACATATATATATTTTATATACTTCAAGATTTTAAATTATTATTATTATCATTATTATTATTATTTTTTTTTTAGAGGAGAAGGTTGCGGAGGCAACTGATAGATTATCAGGCTTTCCTCTTGGCGACCGGAGGGAGGGGAGATATCGTTTTTTTTTTATATTTCCCCCAAAATATTAAGAGTTATTCTCGTCAGAGTTTTTCTTTTTTTTTGATTATATCATATGGTTGAAAATATATTTCCCCCCTTTTTTTTTTTCAATTTCTAGTTGGTTGTTATCTCCTTGTAATTACACTCATTTCTTGACATATCTAACTTTTCTAGATGTAGTTGATGACGACAGCGGATGGTGTCTGCTCTTTCTTTTGGCGGTGGTGATGGCACTGGATAACTGGCCATCGGGATTTGCGTTATGTTCGTCAGTTCCACCGGTGTTTCGTTGAGCTTTTTGGATTTTTGGGGCTCCAATGGAGACTCTTCGTTGGACTTTTCTTTGTCTCCTGGGTTCACGACAACAGGAGGAACAGGACAGGATACCTATGATCGACAGGCCTTCTCTGTATGTGCAGAAACTGGCTGTGATCATGCACAGGGAGATGATAGTTGTGATGATGCTGTTTGTGGTGGCGAAGATTCGTTGATGATAGTTTTCTTGGTGATGGAGACCTATTTTCTCGGCTTCGTCCATGGTGTGTTGGGGTGTGTTGCGTATCAAAATACGCGAAATTACAACTTATCATTAATATTGATTTTTGAGGTATTTAATCAAATCTTTACATTTCGATTCATTCATTTTCTCACAAATCTTCTAAAATTGAAATAAATTAAGTCTCATACAGACAAATGCAATAAACTCATTTAGAACATTTCTCACTTTATCCAGAATTTCTAGCTTCAATCATTTTATTAATATAATTCTCAATTTTGTGAAGAACGTTTTTCTCTTATTATTTTATTATTTTAATCCTCAATTCTCTCGAACATCTGGATAGATAAAATTTCTGAAATATTTGTACCTACTCTTTTGTATCCCTTACTTTCAAACTTGAATATTTTTATTACTTAATCCTTGTATTATTTGTAATGGACATTCCTCAGTCCCTCCAAATATTATTAACCTTGTCCTAATTCCAAAAATATTCATCTCGCTATAACTGTTTATGACAGTGCCCTCTGCCCACTTTGCCATTACCTTTCCTTTCTTTATTTCTAGTAGTCTACCTTCTCTAATCCCTCACGAATTTTCCTTCCAGACAGTTTTTATTGGGGAATAGGCCCACCAGATGCCAAAAAATCCCACTCAACGTTACCTCTGATCTGGCAAACAGTTCCCTACCTTTTCTCCAATCAGAGTATTGTCCCACCCGTCACGAAGCTAATCAACCAATCCATTTGCAAAATCTAGTCCTTACTGCCCCTTCCCTGAATTTTCCTCCCTTCCAATCTTATGTCCAACGTGTCAAAAACTTGTAATTTTTCAAATCAGTATCGATCCAAACCGCGCAATAGAAACACCTCATCGGAGGTCCTCAACTCTTCTTGTTGTATTTAGTGTAGAATAAACATCGAAGTCGAGTGTTAAAACAGTGAGTGATTATTCCAAGTCTCCTCACTACAACATTTTCCTTCCTCATCAAATTCCCCCCATTTTAATAAACAGCTACATAAAGATCTGGAACTTACCACTCCAGAGTGTTCAAAATTGAACGCAGTATTACCACAATTTAATTCAGGGTGATCCATCGAAATCCCTGTTTTCATCCGGGGAGGGTAAGATATGTTGTTCTATTTTGCTTAGTGGAGGTAATAGTTTTGGTATTTCTTTCAATATTGGTGCCATTTCTGGAATATTTATTGTTTTAGGTAGTCCAAATATGATTGGAAGCTGCGACTTGATCAATCCTGTAGCTTTAATTACTGTTATAGTGGTTTCTGCGGTGCAGTTAGGATGCAGGTGGATGATTCCTGTACCGTTTATTGTCAGGCTTGTAACTTGCTGATTTATGCAAGTTGTTTCTAGTAGCTCTGGTTGTTTGGTCGCATAGAGCCATCCGTCTGTGTTGGCCAGCTTGGTCCATTGTTTTAACTCATTCTTCTCAAGGTTTCAGTTTATTTGGATGTTTCATGAAGTGGTGTCCGTTTTCGCTTTCTAAGTACACATTTCCCTTTTCTGTGATGTCAACGATCTCGTAGGGTTCAATGTAGGCCTGATCTAGTTTTCCGATCTTGGGTTCCTTTTCTACGTAGACAAATTGCCATATTTCGAAGTCTATTGGTCCCGCGTCTCGGCCATAAAGGCTTTTGGAATGTAGTTTGGCCTTTTCTAGGTGGTTGGAGGCGAGATGGTGAATTTTCTCCAATTTGTTAATTAGATCTTCCATGTAATCGTTGTAGGTATAGATTGGCTCATCTTCATCGGTGACGTTGGAGGGGAGAACTGCTCTTTTTCCATACAGGAATTCGAATGGTGTGAAATTTATTGAGCTATGTACCGTGGTGTTGTACGATAGCATCGCGAAGGGGAGTAGCTCGTCCCAGTCGGTGAATTCGTCGGTAAAGGTCTTCAGATATTCGGCTAGTACGTGATGACTTCTCTCAAGGGCTCCATTTGACTAAGTTCTGCATCCCGATGTCATTATATGGGGGAATCTCAGGACCTTTCCCAGTTGATTGAACAATTTGGTGAGGAAGCTGGTCCCTTTATCTGAAAGGATTATCTTGGGGCATCCGTACAGGGCTACATATTTGGTTGCTAGTGCATGAGCGATAGTGTGAGCCTTGATATCCTTAAGTGGTACAGCGGTGCAATGCTTGGAGAAGTTATCCTGTATTGTCAGGATATGGCAGTGACCCATACGTGTAGCTGGGAGGGGGCCTACGGTGTCGATAGTGATTCTCTCGAAGTATTTGCTAGGTGTTTCGGTGATGAGCATGGGCTGTCGGAATTTCACCCTTCGAATCTTCTCTAGTTGACAGGTTCGGCAGAGTTTGATAAATCTCTCTATTTCCTGTTTCATTCCAGGCTAGTAGAACCTTTCTCTTACTCGGTTGAAGGTTTTCACAATCCCTTTGTGTCCTCCGGGAAGAGTTGCATGGCATTGGTTAATGATTTCTGGTCTTAGGGATGCTGGAGGCATCCGGATTCCCCCATGGCACAGGGTTACAGTAGCTGGGTGGAATTGAAATTCTTTCTCCAGAAAGTATCGTATTCTGATATCGTCATCTATTTCGTCACCCTGAGATGCCATTTTTATTTCAGTGATTTGGTATTTTTCCATGGCGGTTTTGAGATTTTTCAGGCAGAGTTTTAGTATCCGGTTGTTTACTTTTTCGAAGTGCCATTGCTTCGCAATGAGGGTAAATAAATGCTATGTGATGTTAACATTATATGTTATTATTATTATATGTTATTATGTTAACATTTATAAATAAATGTTCGGAATTTTCCGCACTTCGTGACGATGACTTGACCTAGTTTTTGATTGAGCTTACGTATTTCCTCCAGGTCTATCAGAGTGACGTCTCTTAAAAGTTTGGTGTTTTGCTTTTTGATCACTCCATCTGCTGCGAGGAAATGAGCAATGTTTCCCCTGGTAAATGTTAGTCCATCTCGGGTTTCTTTGATGTTGCTCGCAGGTTGATAGTCACTTTGCGGTATAGTGATCTTGTCGTCCATAGTTTCTTCATTTGGTTTGTTCTGAGATATTTCTTGTTGGTTCTGTATGAAACCGTGCTCTTCGCTCGTGGGAAGGTCAGACGTGACAAATTTGGGGTATGGATTCAAAAACGCCCCGGTAGCTGTGCTGATGGCGGTTGTGCAATTTCGTTTGCTTGGGGAATTTCCACTTCTCGGGAGTGCGTTGATGGATGGATTTCTTCGGTGCGTGGGAACAGTTCTCTTGGGGTTAGACCTGTTGAAGAATTTTTCTTTTCCGAAGAAGATCCTGCCATAGGTGACTGTATAGCCCTTGTTGTCGGCAGTAAGGATTCGATTTATCTCCTCCTGATGTTATGGAGGGTACTTGTATTGCTGCTTATGGACAGGTTTAGCATCGATGGTTCTGATCTTGCACTGGAAATTCTTAGCTTTGCTAAGCTTGTCTCCCGGAAGGTGGAATATGTTATTGAACTCTTTTACTAGTTCAATCACTTCTTTGCGTTCGAAGGGTTTAAGCTCCTGATCGGGTAAAGCCTCAATTACGTACGATGTGCGAGGTGACAGACCTATATTTTCCTCTGGGGCTATTCCCATATTCCACCAGGCGAAGGTTTCTTGAGGTTTTCCTAATATTTCGGTTCTTTCTAGGAGTTCATCTATTTCCTCTACCTTCTGGGGTGGTATGTGGAGGTGAACTGGTTCTTCGGTGGTGTTGATGGCGAAGAGACAGGTTTTCCCCTCTCTAATGCTGACCATACTCTCGCCTAGATAGATGCCTGTTTTTGTGGAGATCTTTGGTAAATACCCGAACGATAATTCGGTATTCTGGATAGGGATTTGGATGGCCATTCTTGCTCTTGGAGGGATGATGGTTGACTCATGGAATTTCTCGTAATTATACCAATTCACCGGCAGGTTAGCCCTCTTGAGAGTGGTGATGTTCCGTTGCTGATACCGTATTTCCACCTTTTCTTGAATTAGGAATTCTAACCGTAGGAATCCGCTTTGTTCAACAGGTAGTGTATGATCTACGATGTGGAATGGTACGAGAGAGCCAAAGATTTTTAGGTGAACTAAACCGCATGTTGGCAATGCATTTTCCATTACTCCGAGTAGATAGGGTATCTTAGGAGGTTCAATTCTTACGTCGGGTTTGATGACTTTCCTCTCAATAAGATTGATGTCAGCTCTGGTGTCGATGAGAAATCGATATCGACTTCCAATGAGGTTCTTCACCTTCAGGTTTATCCTTGGGCCGCCCCCGCTAAGTGCAAACCGGCAAGGTTTTCCTCTCGTTGGACAATTGGGGAGGCAGAAATGTATAGGTTTCAATGGGGGGATGTTGAAGCTAATGTTGTTTGTGTTGAAGGAGATGTGAGCTTTCAACTCATTCAACATTTCATCCCCGATGATGGCTCCATATCCGCCTGGCTGGTGAGGAATCATGTGGAATTTTATTTGAACTTCAGAATGCACTGCGAGGCGAACTACTCCGAAGGAGTTCAGGACGTAATTGGATAACCCAACGATTCCGATTGTTTCTGTGGTATCGATGAGGGCGTTTTCCACCAGTGACTGGAACAATATCAGGTTTATGGAGGTNCATTTCATCCCCGATGATGGCTCCATATCCGCCTGGCTGGTGAGGAATCATGTGGAATTTTATTTGAACTTCAGAATGCACTGCGAGGCGAACTACTCCGAAGGAGTTCAGGACGTAATTGGATAACCCAACGATTCCGATTGTTTCTGTGGTATCGATGAGGGCGTTTTCCACCAGTGACTGGAACAATATCAGGTTTATGGAGGTTCCGGTATCGATTAATGCATTCACACCTGGGGAGATGACATTTGGTCCTCGAAAGATGATCTGAGGACCCCCGGTAACTCTACACAGTATGGGTTTTACTGTCTGGGATGCATGCTCGACATCGTGTGGAGTGAGTGCTAGTTTTGGCCGCTCGTCATTGCACTCAATTGGCGAGCAACAATCTCGTTTAAAGTCTCCTTTGGAATGGTTCCATCTGTGGATGGGCTGGCTCTGTTTTGCTGAGTTCTCGTATGAGTCCACAGGGTATTTCTCCCTTCTCGTTCCCTTGAGGGAGGCCTAGAGAGTGATCTGGAGTCTGACGATGGACGATTCTGAGTCTGCAGGTTATTCAAACTCATCGCAAGCTATTGGAGTGAGGCTGTGGTCTTCTGCAGCATACTTTTGATCTCGTCCATATCAGAAGGGTTCTGTTTAGGTTTGGATGGGGCTGCATGAGGACGTTGGTTGGCTACCAAGATGTTAGCGAGGGCTAGAATCTGATCCGTGGTAGGGTTTTCCGCAACTTCCGTTGATTCCTCATAGTCAGATTCATCCTCGTCGTTCGGAGTTTGACCGTAGGCGATGACGGAGTTGAAGCTGCGCGAAGGGGGGTTACCAGGATAAGCTGTGTGTCCTGGTATAGATGGAGGTGGCCCCGGTTATCGAGGTGGTGTTTGTCTGTACCCGTTGCCTTGCCTGTTCCGGTGGGATGGCAGATATTCATTGAGGAGAGCGGTGACTAGATCTCGTGAAGGATCCTGATTTCTCCTCTATCCGGAATAGTTTCGGTGACCGTAGCATGACGATGGTGTCGGGGTATTTGACTGATTATATGGCTGACTGTACGACCGATTTTGTTGGTATTGGTATACCGGCTGAGGTGGCATTTGTTCCCCGTACAGTTCGGGCGGTAGAGAGCCCCCTGAATGGATTGGAATCGAGGGGTACTCCGTGATGTACCTGTAGTGCCCGTTATCAGCAATCTCCAACGCTGGTACTTTGACTGTATCCCGGAATTCGTCTGTTTCTAGTTGTGTAAGGATCTCTGAGATTTTACTTAGGTTGTTGCGCCTAATACTTTCCTTCACGCTTGCAGGGGCGTATTCTTTAAACCGTTTAATGGCCTCTGTCTGGAGGTGTTTTTCGAGGACTTGTTTTTCAGTTTCATTTTCCCCAGAAATCGTACCCAGACCGGACTGGACCGGTGCTGCCAATCGCTCCAAGAACGATTCCAGGGATTCATTTTTAATTTTCAACAATCCGCGTATTCTATTCACATAATACGTTAAGTCGTATTGACCTCGAAATCTCTTGATTAGGTGAGTAAGAATAGTTTCTACAGAAAAGAGGGGTTTGTTTGCCACTACGAATTTTGCTGGGGGTAAAAGGCGTTTGAGTATTTGTCTAATATATTCTTCTTTCTTTCCGTCTGCTTTAGGAATGGAGGCAAGATTTGATCTCAGCGCGTACTCAAATTCGTCCAGAGAGCAGTGCTCATTTGTACCGGAGAATATGGGAATGCTGTTTGCAATGTCTCGAGCTTTGACATATTCTTCGTAACTGGAAACGGTCTGATCAGTGTCACCCGAGTCTCCAGAGTAACTGATAGTAACGAAGGACGGATTCGTCATTTTGTGAAGATAATTTAATTAGTTAATAATTTGAACAATTTAAAATTCAAGATTAAGTTAATTGAATTTGGATTAAGATTCTATGTGATTTTTCCAATGAAATTGGGAAAAGAAAACAAAATTTCGCTTATAATTATTTCAAAGAGAATTTGAATTTTGCAAAGAAAAGTGTAATATTTGAAATTTAAGAAGGTTTTCCCAAAGCTAAAATTTTAATTGATTAGAATTGAATTGAATTAAATTAACTAGAATGGGTTTCAAAAATTTCAGAATATGTAACAGATAAGAGTATTGGGAAGTTAGGCGTGTCCTACCGACTACGCCATGAAATTTTAGCTGTTATGTTTAGAGAAGGATTTTAGCGTCGAATAGACATGTTTTAATTGTCACATTAAAATCAAAGCTAAAATTATTGAATTTTATAATTATTGGACGAGGAAAAGTATTATACTCTTACCTTATTTTAAAATATAAGGGAAAAAGGGTTTGATTTAGGGATAGGGCTTGAGTTGAGACTAATTTCTAATCAAGAAATTTGGAGTTGTACTGGGAATCAAGTTTGAATTTAAATATATTTTGTATAACTATTCGGTTTACAAAAACATAAGTGTGATTTGACAGAAATCTATGTAGCTAAAATTCCTATCCCTGAAATGATCTGAAGGATTCAAATTTAGGTTTACAAATTTTTTTTACTCACAATTCGGTCTGTTACTATTCGATGTGTTTCTAGATCCCTGGGTAAATCCGTAATTTCCTCACCAGCAATTAGTCGCGTTAAAGGCTATTATGGATACTTTCACGGAAACACTTTCTTCTACTCGTTGATATTTTAATGAATTTTGACAGTTGAATTTTAAGATGTTAAGAGTTTGTTTGAGACTGCCCACAACGCGTCACAATAAACGAATTCCTTATTTGTAAAAAAAGTCACCACTCTCGATTAAAGAAATTTTATTCCCGGATAATTTCAATTGTTCATAACTTACTATTAATTCAGTACTATCCCGCGTAATCGAAGGGAGGATTGAAAAATCGGACCGATTAAATGAACTATTTCCACCAGAATTGTTACTGCTCCGTCGCTGCTTTAAGACTGCTTAGTTTTGGTTTTTCTAACATTTTGATATGAATTTTGGGATCACTTGTCACATGGGCTCCAACGAGTCCATTTTTAATTGGTGGCAAATGTCGTATGACTTTTCCCACTCTTTTGATTTTCATGGGGAGGTAGTTCATTCGGTTTATGGGGTTTCAATTAATCGGTTTTCAATCGTTCCTTCACGTGCGAATCTTAGTATTGCGTAATTGGGGCGTGCTGAGTGTGCCATTTCATCAGTTTTGAACTCGATTCCAATGTCTTTGGAATTTTTAATCGAGTTCAAGTGATAAAATGCACTCAATTTAGTTTACAATTGTTGGTTTGGTTCTTAATGATTTCACATAAAATTATTCTAGCCGTAAAGTTTCTAGTACAAAATTTTGGCCATTACATCAAGGAGAGATAATTTTTTTGCAGACAAGTGGTTATGAACGTATAAATCTAATAATGAACGACCTCATTATATCTCATAGATTTTTCTTTAGAACCCGATGAATTCAAATCTCGTTTTTGCCCCAAGATACTTGATTTTAAGCTGCTTCTCAGAGACTACATGAACATAAATTTTTGCAGTGAAAAATATCACCCTCAGCCAACTAAATGTTTAAATTTTCCAATTTGGCACCAAAAATCATAAATTATATAATACCATTAGTCATAGGGGGTGATGCATTTAATAACGATATACATAGTGGGTTTGCGTTGCGTACGCATGATGGGTTTGCGAGGAGCACGTGTAATAGATATAGTCGAACCAGTCAACCTGTTCTCTCAGACCAACGGTGTGGAGTGGGGGCGAATTCGTTGGTTGCACTGTATGCGTAGTGAGCTTCTCTTCGAGTCGTTTACTATGTTTTGAAGCGGAATATCTTGAAAAATAGTTTATATAAGGGAAAAATTCATATAACAACATCAACTTGTTTTGATGGAATGAAGCTTATTCATTTAGAGTATTCCCATATAATTCTGAAAAATCTTGAGCGAGCTTGCAGGGGTGTGCACATAACTAAAAACATGTATAATACTCATTATCAATCATTTCTGATTATTATGAAAAAATTATCCATCTGATAATTGACAAACGAGACAATGTTTTATGAGCGGTACAGTTCTATCCACAACTTCTCCTTTATGAATCAATGTTGGATGATGTTGATAACATCGGCGGTACTCGTTAATTTCGCTCATGTTTTTGAGCCTCTCTGTGAATGTCTCCCATAATTCGTCAATGTGTTGCCATACAAATTTTAAGAGAAATCTTTTCAGAAGATGTGTGGAATCTGCTTACAGCATTTGCATATCCTGTATTCAATCGAAGAAGTCAGCAGTCGGATCCAAATTCGAATGAAAGTATTTTGTGAACCATTTCAATAGCTTCCCACAATTTTCGAATGCACAGGTATAATTCTCGATGAAACTGTGCTCTTTGTGATTCCAGAATCTGGGGGTTGTGATATCTTTTGCTTTTGAGTACCCCAACTCATTCACGTCGATTATCACTTTAGCGGTGTAAGATTGTAACCATTGTCTCTTCTGCAGTCCATTCACGAAGATGATTGTCACTCCTTTCGTGATCTGCGCAATTGCAGCTTGAACCTCATCATATAGAATGAATCCTATTTCCCATGCGATTCCGTGGTGATTATTAATAATCTATTCATTGGTTCTTTGGCATTTTGCTGATAATTCATACCATCCACATGGGGGTTAGAAAAGCAGACAAGCACACTCATATTTTCTAACTGCTTGAACTGCCAGTTCTTTTACAATAAATTTCTGAGTTGGGTGTTGAAAACCTTGAATATCCAACATCAACATTATAATAACACACTAAAACCGCAGATCGTGATGGTAGGAAATCAATTTTGTGTTTGAAGCTGAATCCAGTGGAGTCGGTTGATTTTATAGCAACTCACTCCCTTACCCCACCCCGATTTAAACCATCATGGATCATTCTCGAATATTCGCGAACAAGTATGACGTAATTTTTATTCCAAGACAGCAATGACTCATTACAATATGCAAGTTTCGACCGGTCATTATATTTCATTCAAGTCCTAACAGGCAACATGGGATATCGCCGATCGCGCGATGAATCGATGAGTTATCAGTCTGAGTGACTTACCGATGGCATTTATCTTGAAAATATTCGACCATTGTTTTCACATATTTACACATGTTTGCATATGTTTGCACAGGGTTGCATATGTTTGTAAATGTTTGCAAATGTTTGCAGAATGTTTGCAAATGTTGTGAAATATTTGAAAATGTTTCCAAATGTTTGCAAATTACTGGGGGGGTAAGAAGTTAATGTAAGAAAAATACATTAACACTGTACATTATGAATAAATGTTTTTGATTATTAAAAAAAATAGAAATTCTTGGTTTTATTGTTACAAACAACTTTCTCCTTATAGTCATACATACAATATTAATAAAAATAGCATTAGCAATTCAAAATGAGCTGAAACTTTTCTCGAAAACAGATTGTCTATGCTTTGCTAATGATATAGGATTCAACATTTTTTCACACAAATTTATCCAACGTTGAAAACGATGGCGGTCTCGAGCTATCTCTTCCCATGGACCGCGACGAGCAGATCGATATGCATAGTCCCAATGCAACATCAAATGGATCTGTGGCTCTAATTGGAAATCAATTCGTTTCATCTTTTTTTCTTGTTGATGTTTTTCTGCAGCACTCTTGCCCATCGGCTCCATCATCATTCAAATCAAATCAGCAGGCAGATGACCGCTAGAAACGAAGAATATATCATACTCAAAACTCAGGAGTTCAATTGAAACTCGCAAATTTTGGAAATGTCTTTGATTATCTCCAGAGTTTGAGATAACTTATCACAAGGATAACACTTGTTACGTTTGAACTTGGAGCACAGATCTCTGAAGTTTTTGCGAAGTTGATAGATGAATTTCTCCAATTGTGGAAGATCAGGTGGTGGATGAATCAATAATTTCTTCACAACTTCACTGTCATTGAGGCAGTATGGTGGAACTGAGTTCAACCATTAAATTTCATTGATACTCTTTGCCACCAAGTCATCCTCCTCCTCCACGTTGGTGATTTTATCCCTTAGCTCTTCGCAGAATTTCTTCAATTTTTCCAAATTATTGATGTTCTGGATTATGTGAGATAATCCCTCAAGTCGACTTGTACAATTAGAACAATTAGATTTCCCCTCAGGATGTGGCTCGGCTTTCAATACTTCATAATTGTCTCATAAACAATGTAAGTCAGTCACCAGGTATTCTGCGAATGTATGACAATCCTTGTTGAAATACTCACGGATCGTCTCCTCATCAGTACTAGATTCCCCATGGTTCTCCTTATGAAGATGATGATGATAACACATTATGGTAACTCTTTATATCACTGTAGGATACGAGGATCAATCAATAGAATTGGGACTCAGATTGAATGCGGAATGGATAGGGTAAGCGCGTTATATAGAGATCCCCCCACCACAAAATTGAGGTTATGACTCATCTTGGAATATTTGAGAACCTTGGAGAATGTTCGAGAATAATCGAGAAATAACATGATATCTCCTTTGTATGACACCATGATTCATCATAAGATAATATTTCATATAAGTCCTAACAGGACTCAGGAAGAACCCCCACCACGCCCCGAGTTGATGAGGATGACTCATCGATGACATCATTCGTCCAGAAGGTTCCGCGACGGTGGCGCCAATATCCGATTTTATGCATGTTTCAACAGGTCATTATATTTCATACAAGTCCCAACAGGACGGCTCCCCCACCGCTCAAATCGATGCGTCATCTATGACGTTATCCTTCTCGAACGTTCCGCGACGTTGGCGCCAATACCCAATTTCTTACAAATTCCAACCGGTCATTATGGTATCATATAATTCCCAGCAGGACCAAGGGGGAACCCCCACCACGATAACGTCATCCTTCTCGAATGTACAAGTCTCAGCAGGACTTACGGGAAACCCCCACCTCGCACATTGATGATTTATCAGTCTGAGTGACTCATCGATGTCATTCATCTCGAAAATATTCAATCATTGTTTTCACATATTTGCACATGTTTGTAAATGTTTGCAAATGTTTGCAGAATGTTTGCAAATGTTTGCAAATGTTTGCAGAATGTTTGAAAATGTTTGCAATTTTTGTCAAATGTTTACAAAATGTTTGTAAGTATTGTCAAATGTTATCAAATGTTTGCAAAATGTTTGCAAATATTGTCAAATGTTTACATATGTTTCCATACATTTGCAAATCTTCTCCAATGTTATCAAATGTTTGCAAATGTTGTTAAATATTTGCACATGTTTAGGACTTACGGGGAGCTCTCCCACCGTGCAAGTTGATGACTCATCGATGACGTCATTCATCTCGAAATTTCCGCGATTGTGGCGGCAATATCCAATGTTATCCATGTGTCCACAGGATTTTATAGTATTATATTTCATACAAGTCCCACCAGGACGTTTCCCTACCATACGAGTCGATAACTTATCGATTACGTCATCCATCTCGAACCTTCCACAGCTTGTGGCACCGATATCCGATTTCATGCAAGTTTCAACAGGTCATTATATTTCATACAAGTCCCAACAGGTCTTAGAGGGATTCCCCCACCAGGCAAGTCGATGACTCATCCGTTTAGAAAATTCCATGACGGTGGCGCCGCCGCTAGTATCATATTCCATACAAGTCCCAACAGAACTCAGGAAGTACCCCCACCACGCCCCCGAATTGATGAG
Organism: Diachasma alloeum; assembly: GCF_001412515.2. NCBI lineage: Eukaryota > Metazoa > Arthropoda > Insecta > Hymenoptera > Braconidae > Diachasma > Diachasma alloeum. The sequence goes on from NW_021681605.1 coordinate 20,260, forward strand.
GTGACTCATCGATGACGTTATCCCTCTAGAAAATTTCGCGACGGTGGCGCCAATATCCGATTTCATGCAAGTTTCAACGGATCATCATATTTCATACAAGTCCCAACAAGATTCAGGAAGTACCCCCACATCGCCCCCGATTTGATAAGGTGAGTCATCGATGACGTCATCTGTCTAGAAAATTCGGCGACGGTGGGGACAATATGCGATTCCATACAAGTCCCAACAGAACTCAGGAAGTACCCCCACCATGCCCCCGAGTTGATGAGGTGACTCATCGATGACGTCATCCGTCTAGAGAATTCCGCGACGGTGGCGCCGCCGCTAGTATCATATTCCATACGAGTCCCAACAGGACTTAGGAAGTACCCCCACCACGCCCCCGTGTTGATGAGGTGACTCATCGATGACGTCATCCGTCTAGAAAATTCCGCGACGGTGGCGCCGCCTGGTGGCGGCGAGGAGCTTTGATTCAGAACCCGTCCAGCCTATCTACTGATTGACATGGTTAAATGCTTTGGAGTCACCATCAGACAACACTGTAGTGTGTCTCATTTTCTACTGCTCTGATCGTTGCCACAATTGAGCTGTTGCCGCCATCTCCATCGCTCCAGACGAGCTTTCATGCTTTTTTGAACAGTACTTCTAATGACTTTCATATCAGACATGAAACCCTGGAGACGTTTCATCTATCTCAATTTTCGCCAAAATACACCGATGGCAATATTTTGACATAATCACTACATCCACAACGTACTCGGTCTCAATGTCGATAACACAAGCCAAACCATATTGAGATTTAAAGCCCTGAATAAGCCATGAACCATCAAAAGTAACACTAATGGGAACAAAGCCATCATTCTCGCTTTTATACAAATTCCTGACATAATCGCTTGGTTTTTCCAAAGTTTCTGCCAACACTTGAGTAACTGAAGCATTCGCAATTAGTCGACTGGTACGACAACATGTGTCAAACATCGGGCAGATATTCGTAGTTATCGAAAATGTTTCAATAGCGGAATGCCCGCGACCAATGTGGAACACGCTGATGTCATTCTCAAATTGATGTCAAAGACTTGATTGTTCGTACTTGTTTTGATTGTTGTGGATGTAAAGGTTGTTCCTCGCATTTCATCAGTCCACATTCTTTACAATATGCATAGATCACATCGATTTTATTCGCAAATCCATAACGCTGACTGATACGGATATCCAGTGACATACAGTCGCACTCTGGACATTTGAGATTCGCGAGTAAATATGGTAATAACGATATCTGAACAATGAAATATTCATCCGATTCAGTACTCTCGTCTGAAGCAATCTGCGCATTCACATCATCAATATTTGTTATTCGTTCGGGTAAGATTGTCTCATCATTACCACTTGTACCATTCCGTTCAGCGTTATTATTACTGCTAGATGGTTGACGTCCATTATCTTCACAACAAAAATCACTTGAAACGTTTTCTTGAACTGAATCAGCATTTGGTGGAACACAGTCAATGTCTTCACAGTAATCATCAGCAACATCCAAATAGTTTAATTCTTCAATTGTCTCCCAACGCTTCTTCGCTAATTTTTTGAAACAAAAATCATCTTTGGAAGTTTCGGCATTTTTCCGTCGAGTACTCGAGTAATACTAGTCAATTCTTTTCAACACACTATCTCAAATAACTTACACTGATCGAATACTGCAAACGACTGAGGTTTGATGATCATTCAATGTTTGGGTTTCACGTACAAAGTAAACATTGACGGTGTGACGTTGTGAATAAGAGCCAATTTAATCACCTAAGTCATGAATTCAATGAGATTTCCCCCTCCTCCCCCCCAGCGCACCAATATCGTTCACCGGTTTGTTTTCACCTCCTATGTTGAAGAACAATAAAGAAAAAAAGGAGGAGAAAAACAACCTACAGAGGGGGGAATGCTGACTTTTTCAATCACATTAAGACTGTTTTCTGCGCTATTAGAAATTTTCTGTGATATTTTACAAAAAATGTCTTTGAGGTTGAATTCCATGTAAGTATCACGCTACAATTACTTTAAATTTGTAAAAGTAAGAGTAATCTTTTTCTTTGAGAATACCAAACAGTTTGTAACATTCTGAGGATTTCAGTCGGTAATTTCACTAGCCATTTGTAATTTTACAAAAAGGTTTGTATTTCTACAAGCTCTTTCATTCGTAGAATTACAAACGTTTTTGTAAATACTTGGACATATTACTATCGTTTCCACTTGTAAATTTACAAAACAGTGGTGATTTTACTACGCTTTGCGTGAAATTAACACTTTCTTGCTTCGATAAATTACAAAGGTATTTGTAAGTTTACCGTTTGTACTATATGCAAAGTTACATAGTTTAGGATTTATATGAATGAATTTGTGTATTTACTACCATCAAACTTCATGTTTTTGAAAAGTTTCATGAAGCGTACATAGATACAACTAGTAAAATTACAAAACTTTTGCATTTTTAAATATAGAATCTGTGCATTTACAGTCTCTTTATATTGTAAAATTTCCCTCACGTTGGTAATTTTACATGAGGTGTTTTGTATATTTACAACAAATATTGAGAGGAGAAAATCTATGATAGTAATGAATGAAAGGAATCCAAAAATATCATCAATATATTTATCAATTTTATTACATTTATGTTTGAATATTTGAATGCACCATGAATATATAGCTCGTGAAAGGAAATGATATCAAAATAAATTTAAAAGATTATACTCTGGAGTGAGTTTTTGTAAAAAATATCGGGAATTTCTCGATGGCAATGCTCAATTTTCTCACTGCCGGATTGAAAGAGGTCGCGCGTGCTTTGGCCCCTTTAATCATTTTCTTCCCCACAGGTGGGTTGATGTCCAAGAATACTCTGGAATAAAAAAAATGAAATATTTTTAGTGCATATATTCAATAGTTTAATTCGAATTCAATAATCGTGATGCAAAATGAGTTGAATTCTCTAGTTGCCGATTGAGAATGGTCTCTCGGATTCCATGCACATTCATCCGTTTTTTCAACAGATTGAAATTTCCATGCAAGAATGTTTTCACTCATGTTTTCACTCTAATAAAATAGAAAAGTGTTCATACTAATATTCGATAATTTGAATACATTAATTTCTTATCTCTTTCTTAAGAATATCCAAGTATATTTTATAGTTTGGTACAGACCACGCTATAGTTGTAACCATTTTCAATCATCAAATTTTTCAATTAAATTACCTAAAAAAAATCGAACGAAAATCATGAATATTCAGCGTAAATCAAATTGCGTTTTGCATTGAATTATAATTGTTTCAACATTCGTTGTTTATAAATAAATAATTGAAATGGTTTACACTTTCGGAAATCTCATTTTTAAGGATGAAATCGATTTCTAGTAAAATTCTGAATATGAATAATTTTGTTACGTTTCCGAACAAATGATTTTTACAGTAGACAACTGATTGTTTATAAATTATTTATTGAAAATGCTCGTAATTTTCGAAAATTGCACTTTTTAAATTATTTCAACAATTTTCCTCTAAAACTAAACTTTCAATGTTTTTTTTTATTCTTCAAATGTTTTCTAACGGTTCAATATCGTGATTCAAATTCAGGTATGTACAGTTTAAATAATAAAGTCACTGTAAAATGTCCGGAAACTTGGAGTCAAAAAGAGCTCAAATAAAAGCTCTGCTGTTCAACTACAAAAGTAGAAAACTATTTCCCTGCAGAAAACAAAGCAAAGTGTATGAAGATATTTCGATATACTAAAAAAAAAGAATCAGCTTTTCTGACAATCATATTATACCCTAAACACATGGAGCTTCTAAAAACCATTTGTTAAAATATTATCAAAACTAAATAAATGAATAATATACCTCTGAAAAAACTCTAAAGTTGTGTCCAATTCATGAGGGTATTTGAGTCCAAAAACAAAATACGCAAGGAAAACGATTAAAAGTCCTGGCAATGCATTCGTTAGGTAGATGCATTCTCCATGTTCAATTAAGACTGTATATGATGCAGTGGAATCATTCAAAGATTCCCCCTTCATAACGAGAATTGGTGTTGAATCCATTATTAGCTGCTCAAGAACTTTTTTGGTAATTGTTTTCTGAAAAAAAATGTTGCTATTAGGTTTCAAACGAAGGAAAAATATCAATACTTGTTGTTCTTCCCAAAATTTCTTAAATTATTCATGAATTAGTTTTATAGGAAAATTTTTATAATTAAGAAACTTGAGACACTGATTTATATTCACTTAAATATTTTGTTTGTATTTCATATAGAATGGTTGATTATTTTTCACTTCAATTACATAGTCAATTGATTATTTATTTAAGGCCCGGGTGGAAGTATTTTTACCCAACATGTCCTTAGAAAATTCCCTATAAAAAGTCGGAAATAATGCTTTTTATGGCAAGTCGAATCACGCGAGTCTCAATTTATAAAAAAATTCAATTTATGTGTCAAAAAATAGATAATGAGTTGAACCGTGACGATAATGAGGTCTCAAGGGGGAGAGAATAGATAATTAATTTTTAATTTACAGTAGATAATACACAACAAAAATATCTCCAACGGCCGCAACCAAACGTGGCACCCTGCCAATGTGGCGGTTAAAAATGTGCAATAAACAAACACTCACAACAATTTTCACAAGCACTAAACACTCCCGAGACCTCATTATCGTCACATGAACTGTTTTATTATATTTCTTATCAATTTTCCCGAGGAGATTAGATCAATATAGATCGCGTACTTGTACTTGGCAAAATTGAGGGGAGCAGCTGTCGCCATATTGCCATATGCATAATTTCTACGGGAGTGTGAGAGATGGCGCCAGCCGATCTTCGAAAATCTCTCACAGCAATGAGAGATTGCGATCCGATCAATTAGCCCCTCTTGTGAAGATATTCCAAATTTTTATTTTTTTCTTCATTGAAGTAGTTTTGAAGAAAATTGCGAGCTAATAAAAAAGATTTGCTAGTTAGTACTTATTTTGAATAAATTTTTGAAAAATCATCTCTGAAAAAAAGGCGTTATACGCTCTATTTCATTATTTCAGAAAATTTTATCACCAATCGATAGCAAATTGTTTGAAGATTTTTGCGAGTTAATAAAAAATCGTCAATGAAATCCTATTATTGTGTAAATTAACAATTCCAATTTCAACTAAAAACCAGAGTTGATGACCAGAGTTTGTAACAGAGATGTCAGACAAGATATGAAGGTTTTTTTTGGCTCAAATGAAAGAGAGGCGCGGAAAATGGTCTGCAGAAGTCTTTCCTAGACCCCATTGTCCTCCTAGACAGTGATGTCACAACTCGGCTTTTCAATAGAAAACAGATATCATCTTTAGAGAGATTTGTCATGTTTAGAGACTCTAGCACTTCATTTCTCGACCCGCTCTTTCAATTGAGCTAAAAAAAATTCATATCTTGTCTGACATCGCTGCTACAAACTCGGGTCTACAACTCGGGCCTTCAATTGAAAGTCCGAGTTGAAGAGCCGAGTTTGTAGCAAAGATGTCAGACAAGATATGAACGTTTTTTTGGGTTAAAACGAAAGAGCGGGTCGAGAAATGGCGTGCTAGGACCTCTAAAGATGGTTTTGAACCAGGGGAGACTGCTAGACCCCAATGTTCTATACATACTCCCCCCCCATTGTCCTCCTAGACAATGATGTCACAACTCTGCTTTTCAATTGAAGGCAGATATCATCTTTAGAGACATTCGTCACGTTTAGAGGCTCTAGCACGTCATTTCTCGACCCGGTATTTCATTTGACACCAAAAAAACATTCATATCTTGTCTGACATCGCTCCTACAAACTCGGGTCTACAACTCGACCCTCCAATTAAAAGCCCGAGTTGAAGACCCGAGTTTGCAACAAAGATGTCAGAAAAGATATGAAGGTTTTTTGGGCTCAAATGAAAGAACGGATCGAGAAATGGCATGCTAGGATCTCTAAAGATGGTTTCGAACCAGGGGAGACTCCTAGACCCCAATGTTCTATACATACTCCTAGACCCCATTGTCCTCCTAGACAATGATGTCACAACTCTGCTTTTCAATTGAAGGCAGATATCATCTTTAGAGACATTCGTCACGTTTAGAGGCTCTAGCACGTCATTTCTCGACCCGGTATTTCATTTGACACCAAAAAAACATTCATATCTTGTCTGACATCGCTCCTACAAACTCGGGTCTACAACTCGACCCTCCAATTAAAAGCCCGAGTTGAAGACCCGAGTTTGCAACAAAGATGTCAGAAAAGATATGAAGGTTTTTTGGGCTCAAATGAAAGAACGGATCGAGAAATGGCATGCTAGGATCTCTAAAGATGGTTTCGAACCAGGGGAGACTCCTAGACCCCAGTGTTCTATACATACTCCTAGACCCCATTGTCCTCCTAGACAATGATGTCACAACTCTGCTTTTCAATTGAAAACAGATATCATCTTTAGAGACATTTGTCATGTTTAGAGGCTCTAGCACGTCATTTCTCGACCCGCTCTTTCATTTGAGCCCAAAAAAACATTCATATCTTGTCTGACATCGCTCCTACAAACTCGGGTCTACAACTCGACCCTCCAATTAAAAGCCCGAGTTGAAGACCCGAGTTTGCAACAAAGATGTCAGAAAAGATATGAAGGTTTTTTGGGCTCAAATGAAAGAACGGATCGAGAAATGGCATGCTAGGATCTCTAAAGATGGTTTCGAACCAGGGGAGACTCCTAGACCCCAGTGTTCTATACATACTCCTAGACCCCATTGTCCTCCTAGACAATGATGTCACAACTCTGCTTTTCAATTGAAAACAGATATCATCTTTAGAGACATTTGTCATGTTTAGAGGCTCTAGCACGTCATTTCTCGACCCGCTCTTTCATTTGAGCCCAAAAAAACATTCATATCTTGTCTGACATCGCTGCTACAAACTCGGGTCTACAACTCGGGCTTTCAATTGAAAACCCGAGTTGAAGACCCGAGTTTGTAGCAAAGATGTCAGACAAGATATGAATGTTTTTTTGGGCTCAAATGAAAGAGCGGGTCGAGAAATGGCGTGCTAGGACCTCTAAAGATGGTTTTGAACCAGGGGAGACTCCTAGACCCCAATGTTCTATACATACTCCTAGACCCCATTGTCCTCCTAGACAATGATGCCACAACTCTGCTTTTCAATTGAAAACATATATCATCTTTAGAGACATTTGTCACGTTTAGAGACTCTAGCACGTCATTTCTCGAACCGCTCTTTCATTCGAGCCCAAAAAAACATTCATATCTTGTCTGACATCGCTCCTAAAAACTCGGGTCTACAACTCGGGCCTTCAATTGAAAGCCCGAGTAGAAGACCCGAGTTTGTAACAAAGATATCCGACAAGATATGAAGGTTTTTTGGGCTCAAATGAAAGAACGGGTCGAGAAAAGGCATGCTAGGACCTCTAAAGATGGTTTTGAACCAGGGGAGACTCCTAGACCCCAATGTTCTATACATACTCCTAGACCCCATTGTCCTCCTAGACAATGATGTCACAACTCTGCTTTTCAATTGAAAACAGATATCATCTTTAGAGACATTTGTCATGTTTAGAGGCTCTAGCACGTCATTTCTCGACCCGCTCTTTCATTTGAGCCCAAAAAAACATTCATATCTTGTCTGACATCGCTGCTACAAACTCGGGTCTACAACTCGGGCCTTCAATTGAAAGCCCGAGTTGAAGACCCGAGTTTGTAGCAAAGAAGTCAGACAAGAAATGAATGTTTTTTTGGGCTCAAACGAAAGAGCGGGTCGAGAAATGGCGTGCTAGGACCTCTAAAGATGGTTTTGAACCAGGGGAGACTCCTAGACCCCAATGTTCTATACGTATTCCTAGAGCCCATTGTCCTTCTAGATAATGATGTCACAACTCTGCTTTTCAATTGAAAACAGATATCATCTTTAGAGACATTTGTCATGTTTAGAGGCTCTAGCACGTCATTTCTCGACCCGCTCTTTCATTTGAGCCCAAAAAAACATTCATATCTTGTCTGACATCGCTGCTACAAACTCGGGTCTACAACTCGGGCCTTCAATTGAAAGCCCGAGTTGAAGACCCGAGTTTGTAGCAAAGATGTCAGACAAGATATGAATGTTTTTTTGGGCTCAAACGAAAGAGCGGGTCGAGAAATGGCGTGCTAGGACCTCTAAAGATGGTTTTGAACCAGGGGAGACTCCTAGACCCCAATGTTCTATACATACTCCTAGACCCCATTGTCCTCCTAGACAATGATGTCACAACTCTGCTTTTCAATTGAAAACAGATATCATTTTTAGAGACATTCGTCACGTTTAGAGGCTCTGGCACGTCATTTCTCGACCCGCTCTTTCATTTGAGCCCAAAAAAACATTCATATCT